>NC_083578.1:83636408-83936408 GCF_027579695.1 Neoarius graeffei
GCCAAGCCCAGCTGTAACAACAACAAACTCAAAGGCTCAAACTGGGATGCGTTAGCTTCTCAAACTGGGACACTGTGTTAAGTGCAAGGGCCAGGAAATAGTGTTCATATTGCGTGACTCCATACTAAAGACAAACAGTGGTGTTATTTTATTATATTTTTTTAAAAAGGCCGATCAATACTCATACTAATGATAATTATAACTTGAGATAAAGTCAGTGAGCCAAATATATCTGCTGCTTTATGTTTGCTTATTTAGTATTACAAAATAAAAATACATTCCCAAATCATATACATCTATACACCCATTCATGAACAGTCTTATTCTTAAAAAACAAAAGAAAAAAAAACTGCCTCTATAATGTTTCATCGTCCAGCTACATGGTGGTGAAATTTATTTTTAATTTACGCTAACAGCACAAATTGTTACTCTCACTCAGGATCCTTCTACTTTATTCTCATAACATTTTTAAGGACGCGATTTCTCCTTCAGTTTTCAACCAATCACCACCAAATTTCACATGAAGGATACCTCCGGGCTGAATTACCTTGCTATGGCTTTTGGTGCTGATCCGGATCACTGAACCGAAATGATCCATGAAAAGCAGGATTTTTTTCAATCACTTATTGACTCTGAAAATTCAATAAATTTGAATTATTTATTTGAATAATTTAAAATAACATTTTAGAAATAATATAATTTATAATTTTATATAATTATATAAAAATAATATTTTTAGAAATAATAATTTAGAAAAATCAAATTCAGAAAATGAACACTGTCAATTTTCATTTTTTTTTTCAATCAGTTTTTTTTTTTTTCCTCAGGGCGGCAGGGCGCAACTTTTCCTCACCAAGTGTCACTCTATTTCTTACCGTTACGGATCTATAGATAGTTTTCACTGACGTCACGGCATTCCGGGGAACGCCCCCCAGCCGCCATCTTGTGGAGCAAACAAAACGGACCATCGCCACTACCGGCTACGTTATCTTGGACGAATTTATGAAGTTATATAGTCAGTTTTCTAAAATAAAGATCAATGTTGGCAAAATCAAGCAAACAGAAGTATATAGATACCTTAGACGACATCTCATGACAACGGTATGCAGCCAAACTGGCCTTGATTGGGGGAATTGACCCCTACGAAGTGGACAAAGATGCATTTTCAAGTGACTATGCAGGGCTGCCAAAGCCTGAAACTGCCAAAGCCTGCTCCAAAGCCTGAAACTGACTTCATCAAACTTTAAAGGCTGTCTGATATATACAACTTTATATATTCTACAGCGCGCCTTTTGTCGGATGCCGCCTTTTTCACGGCTGAATCGCGCAGATCCGATTTTTTTTTAGGGGGGGCGTTGGAGTGTCTGATTATAATTTCAAAGTAAATTCTGTATTAAAATTACTAAATAAGCAAATCCATTACAGTCCATGAAACAGGAAGTATAAGGATGAGAAAAAAACAGTTTAAATCGGAAAACTGCGCACATTTGCGCAGTCCTGCACACCGCTCGGGCTGCGCAAATGTGCGCAGCTTTCCGATTTAAACTGTATTTTTTCTCATCCTTATACTTCCTGTTTCATGGACTGTAATGGATTTGCTTCTTTAGTAATTTTAATACAGAATTTACTTTGAAATTATAATCAGACACTCCAACGCCCCCCCTAAAAAAAAAAAAAAAATCGGATCTGCGCTATTCAGGCGGCATCCGCCAAAAGGCGCGCTGTTTGCATCCCAAACACAAATTAAATCATACAGAATAGACCTAAAATGTTTTTCAAAAATGACCCTTGCGTGAGTGAAGTGACAAGTTTCAAATAGAAACGTGACAAACGAGCGATATTAAAGGGATAGTTCGGGATTTTTGACATGAATCTATATGGTATCCCCGTCAGCAGTGTCGTGCATCCACACTGACTTACCCCCGACAGTGTTCTGTGAGCCTAGATATTGTACAGTGTTGGTCAGTGCACAAGTAGTTCCGGCAGGTTTCCTGGGGTCTGCAAAGTAACACGTTTTTCTTCTCAAAACAGCTCGTGTTCGAATGAGTGATTTATTAGCATAACAAAACCCTTGTAGTCCAAAAAGTCACACCTTGTAATTGCTTGGGGCTACTTTCTCTCAATAGCGATCAGTGCGCGCTGTCACTGTTAACAGTTGTGTGCGAGCTAGCCAACAACTTTCATTAGTTGTTCGACAGAGTGTTTAGCAGCAGCAAATTGCTTTCCTCCTCAGTATACAAGTGCGCTTCCATGGCAGGGAAAAAGAAACTACCACTGCTGCCTATGTAGTGCCCTATTTATACAAATAGGAGTCATTCAGGATTCAGCCATGACACGGAGCAAAAACATGGCTGAATCCTGAATGACTCCTATTTGTATAAATAGGGCACTACATAGGCAGCAGTGGTAGTTTCTTTTTCCCTGCCATGGAAGCGCACTTGTATACTGAGGAGGAAAGCAATTTGCTGCTGCTAAACACTCTGTCGAACAACTAATGAAAGTTGTTGGCTAGCTCGCACACAACTGTTAACAGTGACAGCGCGCACTGATTGCTATTGAGAGAAAGTAGCCCCAAGCAATTACAAGGTGTGACTTTTTGGACTACAAGGGTTTTGTTATGCTAATAAATCACTCATTCGAACACGAGCTGTTTTGAGAAGAAAAACGTGTTACTTTGCAGACCCCAGGAAACCTGCCGGAACTACTTGTGCACTGACCAACACTGTACAATATCTAGGCTCACAGAACACTGTCGGGGGTAAGTCAGTGTGGATGCACGACACTGCTGACGGGGATACCATATAGATTCATGTCAAAAATCCCGAACTATCCCTTTAAGTGTACATTACAATGTAAACGTACACTCAGCGGTTCCAGTTAGGCATTCTCCAGAGATTGTTCACACGATGTTTTGGTTTCCAAAAACAAACTTAAACACAATTGATTGTTTATTTAAACAACTTACCACTTATAAAATGATCGGAGCAGACTTTGCTGTGTTTGGAAGGCTGATAATCCTTGCGGTTGATTCTCGCAAGCCATAGATTTCTCCTTTGTATGCTGAGTTTGTTTGCTCGCCTTCGTGCTCCCGTACAGTGGGAATTCCATAAAAGCTCCGCTTGACTTCATCATCTGACCTATTACGACAGCCATGAATACAACAGGTGTGCACCATTGCTAGCTTTAAATAGCCTGCTTGGGTTCTTTTGAAGACTTTGTACTCGCGCGTTACAATGTGTGCTCAGTCACCCGTACGGTAAGCTTGACCCGCAAGATGGCCGCCACTAGGGAATCCCCGACTCTGTGACGTCATGTGAAAACTATCTATAGGGTACGGTGACCAGACGTCCCGGTTTGTAACAGCTAGCGCAAATTACTGTGACTTTAGTCACAGTCTCTATCAAGTTATATTTTGCTGTAAGTCACACCGCCTTTTAAACCACATCAGCAAGTCTGAATGTGGTTTGAGGCAGATATTTAAGTAAAAGATTTTGTATTTCCAGTGCAAAACTAAAGAAGCAAACACTGGACACTCATATCACTGCTGAAGGATTACAGCTGGTGTAAATACAAAACAGAGTAAATAAATTATATTTTCTGACAAAACTATTAGTTTAATTAATTGTAGTAGTACCTCTGTATATGCTCTCTCGCATAAGAACTTAATATCTTACATAGTGCAGGTGTACGACTGCTTTATCTGTCCAGTTCCTCAACGGCTGTTGTTTTGGAAATGCTTTTCTACCCATCACAAATCAAGTTCTGATTATTTTTTCACATCTGATGGATGTGAATCCTTCAAGTCCTTTATGAAGGAGCTCCAAGTTTACACTGATGCAGCAAGAGCCGAAGACGACACTGCAGAACACATGACCCCAGCACGCCATTTCCTGCTCAGGGAATGACTGGACACACCTCGGTCCTCCTGACCTGCTGAACCAACGCTCAGACAGACAGGGGTTACAGGGGTCCCTGCTGCAGAGCCTGATTTAGCCAGCTATTCTGGGAATGCGAGTCAAGAAAAGGGCCAGGACTGCCAGACTCAATTCCAGTGTTAGACGAACAAAAATAGGGCAACTTGAAGCATCCAACTTCAATGCAAACATACTCATTACTTCTAAAATCCTTTGATTCCTTAAAAAACTAGATAGAATTCGACACCAACGGCGTCGATGGGGACGCCTCCGCCCGGTAGACTACACGCATTATTAAGTTGTGATTTGGGGATGGACATTTGACCTCACAGTAATCTTGACCTGGTGAAATTACTTGTATTAGCCTTGGAGATATTGTGTTCACAAGGTTTTCGGACAGACATTTGACCTCACAGTGACCTTGACCTTAGACCTTTTGATCTCAAAATCTAATCAGTTCATGTTTGTCCCAAAGCGCACAAATGGTGAAAGCTTGGTGAAATTTCTTTCATTAGCCTTTGAGATATTGCGTTCACAAGGTTTCAGGATGGACGCACGCACGGACAACCCGAAAACGTAATGCCTCCTGCACCTTTCGGTGGCGGAGGCATAAAAAACATTAAAAAAAGATAGAACTCGACGCCAACGGCGTCGATGGGGACGCCTCCGCCTGGTAGACTACACGCCTTATTAAGTTGTGATTTGGGGATGGACATTTGACCTCACAGTAATCTTGACCTGGTGAAATTACTTGTATTAGCCTTGGAGATATTGTGTTCACAAGGTTTTCGGACAGACATTTGACCTCACAGTGACCTTGACCTTAGACCTTTTGATCTCAAAATCTAATCAGTTCATGTTTGTCCCAAAGCGCACAAATGGTGAAAGTTTGGTGAAATTCCTTTCATTAGCCTTCGAGATATTGCGTTCACAAGGTTTTGGGACGGACGCACGCACGGATAGACGGACAAACCGAAAACATAATGCCTCCTGCACCTTATGGTGACGGAGGCATTAAAAAAAATCCTTTGGGCTTCAGTGTGACCGTGTTCTTAGAACTGGATTTAGAAATGAAACCCTACGTCAAACACATCTGTAACACATGGAGCTGGGATTAATATCCAGAAATGTCAACAGCCCAATGTACACTGCATAAGCTCCAGAATTAATCGAGGTTAATTAGCTTAAGCCTAATAGGAAAGAAATCCATCTTTTAATCAAACTAATTTTACTCTAGGTACATTTTTAAAAATCGGTGTCAATTTGTTAATATTTTTAACAAAACCGTGTAACAGTTATGACATCTAGACATTTGAACACGATATGAATACAAGTGAAGCATGTTCACAGTTTACGTTGTCCTGAGTGTCTAGGAAATTGCTATTTAGTCTCCAATCTCATTGAGTGTTACAGGAGAAGACTCTGTGCCATTATACTGGCAACACAAAGCTGCACACGAAATACAGGTGTGCCAAAAATTGTGACTAAGGCTGGGCGATATGAAAACATAATACTGATATCGTGATAAACAAGATCAACTGTGAGCTACTGCTCACATACGTGAGCAATCGAAGGAACAGGACACTTATTACGAAATCAAGCAGCTGTGATTTATAGCTGCTGAGAAAAATGTTTAAAAAAAAAAAAATTTGTAAATCCACCCTGTGCGTTTCGTAAATACATTCAGTCAGTAAACAGGAAGTTGATGTGCGACAGACCTGAAAACGGTATACATGGTATAGAACCCCAAGCTGAAGCTCCGTACCAAATATCAAGCAGTTGTGATTTGTGGTTGCTGAGAAAAAGGGTGTTTCGGACGGATGGAGACAAGGACGGATGGAGGGACAGAGGTAAATAAACCAGTATACCCCCCTCCTTCGAAGTGTGAGTATAATTACAGTGTCCTGCAAAAGTATTCATCCCCCTTGGTGTCTGTCCTGTTTTGTCGCATTACAAGCTGGAATTAAAATGAATTGTTGGGGGGTTAGCACCATTTGATTTACACAACATGCCTATAACTTTAAAGGTGAAAACTGTTGCTTTATTGTGACGCAAACAATAAGATGAAAGGGAAAAAAAAAACAGAAATCTGGAGTGTGCATAGGTATTCACCCTAGCCTAGTAAACTAGACCCACCCGCCTAGCGGCCAAAAATATTTTTGCCTAGCGAATAGGTCTAGCCTCGCACCATATAAACAAAAACACCCCGGGCATCAAATCGTGCCCGCCAATCACAACGCAAGGTTTTTGTTTGGATTCTTTGGGCGGGCTTTTGCAGGAGTGACGACAAAGCTGCGCGACGCTGGAGAAAGCACAACAGGAAAGATGGCTACGGCTAGTGAACAGCGCGCGTTTGACTCCGCTTTGGAATCAGTTTTAGAAGAATTAGACTTGGAGTTTTCGTTGAAACATGAGCAGGAAGAGGCTCTCCGCTCATTCCTTTTCAAGAAGGACGTTTTCGCTGTTTTGCCGACCGGCTATGGCAAAAGTCTGATCTACCAGCTGGCTCCGCTCGTAGCCAAAAGGATGGGGCTAGTTTGTGCAGTACGAAGAATTAATAAACAGCTTTGAAACATTACTTTTTGATTGTTTCTTATTTTCCCGTTATTTTAAATTTAAGGGAAATTATTTCACCAAACACCACTAAATAAAAACTCTCAAAAACAGTTTAAGCAAACCCTTGAAAAAAATAAGAGTGTATGTTAAGTATGTGGTACAGACTCCAAACTTGTGGTCATTATCTCCAAACTTCTTAATATCTAGAACCTGTTTATTAATTAATACGCATTTTGAAAAATTATGTATTTCAAGGCCTCCCCCACTGCTTTCTGTCGCTCTGACTACGTCACAGCCACTGTTGCGCTGATTGGTCAGAGCGTTGGCCTATACGCACAGAGACAGTTTGAAAGACAGCGGTTTGTTCCTCCCACACCCGTCGGAAATGTCTACGAGCGAGGCCAGACTAAATATTCACATTTAGTCTGGCTTGCCAGGCTATATTCACCCCCCAAGCGGAAATTATTTTGTCAGATGTTTCGTATAAAGTTTTTATTTATCGAATTTGCAAAAATTAAAAATGCTCCGTTTCTTAATATCCAGTGAATGTGGATAGAATAAAAGTTATTCCACTCAATCTCGTCGTATACGGCTTACAGTGATCAGCTCATGTACGACTCGATTTCGTGGAATAACTGTTAAATATCACTTTACACTACAGATCTGAATAAGTGCTAATGCGGGGCCGTAGTGACTATGATGACAATTTAAGAAACACATCAGTACGTGGTGGATTAGTTACAGCGTCTCCTTCATGGAGAGAATGTTACACTGGGGTTAATGAACGCTTTATTACTACTTCACTTTTCACATTACTGCTTCATTTTTATCCAGAAACTAATGCATAAATGTGAGTAAAGAGTTTACTACAGGTTGTATAGCCATTACAAATTATTTTTAAAAAAAAAAAGCAGACCAGACCGGACCTTTACATGTCAGAGTGACGCAGCTGGCATGGATCGAAACCCTTTAAACGGAAACATAACCCCTTCAGAAAAGAGTCCGGTATGAATTAGTCTGGAGTGTGTAATGAACCACTAGTGTGATCATTGAGAAGTTAATAACTGTTAGAATGACAGACAGTATTTACTGTAATTGCTACTGTTATCCATGACATTAAATACAGTGCCATGCAAATTAGGACACGACAGGCATCTCAGACGTGTTTATATAATACTGCAGCTCAGACGCAGTTACCATTTAAACAAACGCTTGTGCACTTTTACATCAATGTGGTGCTCCGTCAAACTCGCAGCATCATTACATTTTGTAAAATCCGTCCTTTTTCACCTGGACCTATTTATCATTGCTCCCGCCAGGTCCTTTTCTTAATAAAGTATCTCAACTACACAAAAGCGGGTTAAAGGATGGTTTCAAACATGCAAGGTGACACTTCAAAACAGCCTGCGACAGGTTAGTGACGAGTGATTACAACCAGAACCAAGGCTTTAGAAATACTGTAAATTTCACAGCCAGCTGGCTTTCATATTTGCCTCATAAGAGCAATACAAACCAAAATGTGATGAATACTGTATTTAACTCCTTTCTTGTAATATTTTTTTTGTTTCTTTGAGTGGTTGAAAAGTTTTCCGAAAGTAACCTAAAAAAAAAAAATTTAACCAACAGGGAAGCGTGATAAGCCGATTTATTTTCCTATAACATCACATCCCAAAGTGTTTTATTCCTCTTATACTACAGTGAAATCCCAACGATTATGATTTTTTATTTTATTTTAAAAAATTACACGTTGTACTTTTTATCCATTAATTCTCATCTCATCTCATTATCTGTAGCCGCTTTATCCTGTTCTACAGGGTCGCAGGCAAGCTGGAGCCTATCCCAGCTGACTACGGGCGAAAGGCGGGGTACACCCTGGACAAGTCGCCAGGTCATCACAAGGCTGACACATACAGTGGGGCAAAAAAGTATTTAGTCAGCCACCAATTGTGCAAGTTCTCCCACTTAAAAAGATGAGAGAGGCCTGTAATTTTCATCATAGGTACATTTCAACTATGAGAGACAGAATGGGGGGAAAGAATCCAGGAAATCACATTGTAGGATTTTTAATGAATTAATTGGTAAATTCCTCGGTAAAATAAGTATTTGGTCACCTACAAACAAGCAAGATTTCTGGCTCTCACAGACCTGTAACAACTTCTTTAAGAGGCTCCTCTGTCCTCCACTCGTTACCTGTATTAATGGCACCTGTTTGAACTCGTTATCAGTATAAAAGACACCTGTCCACAACCTCAAACAGTCACACTCCAAACTCCACTATGGCCAAGACCAAAGAGCTGTCAAAGGACACCAGAAACAAAATTGTAGACCTGCACCAGGCTGGGAAGACTGAATCTGCAATAGGTAAGCAGCTTGGTGTGAAGAAATCAACTGTGGGAGCAATTATTAGAAAATGGAAGACATACAAGACCACTGATAATCTCCCTCGATCTGGGGCTCCACGCAAGATCTCACCCCGTGGGGTCAAAATGATCACAAGAACGGTGAGCAAAAATCCCAAAACCACATGGGGGGACCTAGTGAATGACCTGCAGAGAGCTGGGACCAAAGTAACAAAGGCTACCATCAGTAACACACTACGCCGCCAGGGACTCAAATCCTGCAGTGCCAGACGTGTCCCCCTGCTTAAGCCAGTACATGTCCAGGCCCGTCTGAAGTTTGCTAGAGAGCATTTGGATGATCCAGAAGAGGATTGGGAGAATGTCATGTGGTCAGATGAAACCAAAATAGAACTTTTTGGTAAAAACTCAACTTGTCGTGTTTGGAGGAGAAAGAATGCCGAGCTGCATCCAAAGAACACCATACCTACTGTGAAGCATGGGGGTGGAAACATCATGCTTTGGGGCTGTTTTTCTGCAAAGGGACCAGGACGACTGATCCGGGTAAAGGAAAGAATGAATGGGGCCATGTATCGTGAGATTTTGAGTGAAAACCTCCTTCCATCAGCAAGGGCATTGAAGATGAAACGTGGCTGGGTCTTTCAGCATGACAATGATCCCAAACACACCTCCCGGGCAACGAAGGAGTGGCTTTGTCAGAAGCATTTCAAGGTCCTGGAGTGGCCTAGCCAGTCTCCAGATCTCAACCCCATAGAAAATCTTTGGAGGGAGTTGAAAGTCCGTGTTGCCCAGCGACAGCCCCAAAACATCACTGCTCTAGAGGAGATCTGCATGGAGGAATGGGCCAAAATACCAGCAACAGTGTGTGAAAACCTTGTGATTTTCTGGATTTTTTTTTTCTCATTCTGTCTCTCATAGTTGAGGTATACCTATGATGAAAATTACAGGCCTCTCTCATCTTTTTAAGTGGGAGAACTTGCACAATTGGTGACTGACTAAATATTTTTTTGCCCCACTGTAGACACAGACAACCATTCACACCTACGGTCAATTTTAGAGTCACCAGTTAACCTAACCTGCATGTCTTTGGACTGTCGGGGAAACCGGAGCACCCGGAGGAAACCCACGCGGACACGGGGAGAACATGCAAACTCCGCACAGAAAGGCCCTCGCCAGCCACAGGGCTCGAACCCGGACCTTCTTGCTGTGAGGCGGCAGCGCTAACCACTACACCACCGTGCCGCCCTATCCATTAATTGTTCCGTTTAATATTGTGGAATGCAAGACAAGATAGTTCCTCTCTCTTGACGTTAACGAGATGAAAAGAAAACGCAGTCATGTTGTTGTTGTTATGCCCAGGTCAGATGGCAGAAAGATGCATGCTGCGACCTGAGATTGGTCAGGTGGCGACCGACTGCAGGTGGACGCAGGTGTTTTGCATCAAATCCTTCGTTGTGGTCAGACGTATTGCAAGACGCAGAGTTTTTAAGCTGAATCTTGTCACAAGCCAACCTCTAGGTCCTGATCCGATCTTTCACCCCATTCCCCGGTTTTCCCCGAGCTGCAGTCAGCACACCTGTCTCTCATCAGCTCATCCACGACTCTATATTATACCGCTCGGATATTCATTCGGCGCGAGATTGTCTTCGCCTCAGGATATGGTTTTTGGCCCCCTTTTTCCGCCTGGTTTTTGTATTCTATTATTTTGTTACTTTGCTGCGTGCTGTGGATATCTTTCATTGGGACTGTGAGCGCGTTGTTTTCCCGACGCAGAAGAGCTTTGAACTTTTAAACTTCTGAACTGTGTTCTTTGAACTGAGAGCTCTTTCCCGTTGTGAGGCTGTTTTTTCAGCCCACGACCGGTTGCTCAAGCGTTGCACGACCGCCTGCCTCTACATGCGTCAACCTGCTATTTGCACCGATTGGAAGCGAATCACAGCTGAAATGCGAACAGATCGTGATCCACTTGCGTCAGCCTGCCCCTACTAAAGACTCTCTGCAACACTCTGCCATTATCTGCGTTGTCGTACGTCGACGCAAGACCAGTTTTGTGTGTACCTGCGATTTTGTTATCGCAGGTAGACACAAGTAGTTGAAAACTGGTTGCAGCCTGCCGTCTGACCTGGGCATTACCAAAAAGCCACTAAGCAAAAACTCTTATTTCCTGAAGACTTTCCCAAGGTGGAAAATTATTTATTGCTGACTGTAATAAATAAAGCAGCGCGGACACTCCTTCCTCAAATGTTAAATAAGCATCTCTTCACCATATCACCACTTACATGTTTTTCTTTCCTGAATAGCAAAGTATTCTTAATGTTTATTATTATACATACAGGACACTTTTCCCATGGAATAAAAACATGTGTTCTATTCCCTTCTAGCGGGTTTCATTCATTTGGTTTGACAGCATGCAATATTGTTAGCATATCGCTTATCTTACGTGCATTACATCACTCTACCCAATGGAGAATGAGCGTTGAATATGATTTACGATATTGCACGGTTGTCGGGACAACATGACGTCACACGTCGGAGCTGATGCGAATATTTAAATGAGAGAGAGTTTTCTGCTGCGCGTGCGCAGAAGCATTTCTCTGTTCGCCGGGAAAGAGAAAGACGTGTTGAGCACCCGAAAGGCTACCAAAACTTCATTAGATATTCTTTACGCATATTTACAAGAGAAAAAAACATACCAACGGACATCGAAAAACTGGAAGAGAGACACATCGGAGATGTAAAACTTCCACGCTAGTGAGCGACTGCGACAGTTTGTAAACAAACATGGCCGCCAGGTTTGTGGAAGATTTTGAAAGAGAAAGACACGTTGAACACCTGAAAGGAACGTGTATGTATAATAATAATAATGGCTTTTCTTCATGGTATAGCAAGTATATTCCATTCAGCTACTTGTCTTTGATTCGTTCAAGATCATGCTAGCTGAATTGAATATATCTGCTATAACACAAAAAAAGCACCAGTCGATATTAACTTTAGATCATACAGAGCGTCCGCCATCCAAGTCCTTGTGAATGAGATGCGAAACGACGACGTATTAGAACGAGTGCATTAATATATACTGGTTATTTGACTGACAGCTGGAAGGACTGTCAGAGCTCCTGTTACAGACCAATCAGAATAGAGAAATGAACAGCACTGTGGTTAAAAAAAAAAAGCTGATAAAAGATGTATAACGGGGGCGTCGTGGCTCAGGTGGTTAAGGCGCCATACCATGAATGCGGGCGACCCGGGTTCGATTCCGGCCCGAGGTCATTTCCCGATCCCTTCCCGTCTCTCTCCCGCTCATTTCCTGTCTCTACACTGTCCTATCCAATAAAGGTGCAAAAAGCCCAAAAAAAAATATCTAAAAAAAAAAAAAAAAGATGTATAACTGAGGGCCCGTTTACACGAGGACGCTGTCGGGTAAAAACGACTAAATATTTTATCGGAAGTGCCTTTCGTCTACACGGGGACGGCGTTTCCGAGGCTGAAAAACGGAAAAAATTGAAAACGCCTTCCAGAGTGGATAAGTTAAAAACAGCCCCCGTTGCATATCCGTCTAAACTACCCAATACGCGAAACTCTGCTCGGATCTGCTCACGTCGGGTACGCGTTTACGTCATACATATGTCATATACTGTACATGCCAGCCCGGGAAGTAAGAAAGTAAGTAAAAAAGTAAGAGCATGTCTGATTACATCGATCCAACGGACCTTCAAGCTGCTCTGGCAGCTTTAATAAACGTCCAGGAGTCCTTCGAACATCTATACCGAATCTGCACATATACCGTTAATGAACAGAGGCGGGTATAGCATGCTCTTACTTTTTTACTTACCATAGCCAGAGTAGTCAAAGTTTTCGCAGCGCAGATGTGCAGATCAGACAAGACGGAAGACGTTGCGCATGCGTACAGACATAGCGGAGGTCTTTCACAGCACCACCTAGCCGCCTGGCATGCACATCCAATTGAATTCCGCACATTTATGCGTCACCGTATAGACGCAGATTTCGTCCTTGAAAACGGTCGTGTAGACGCGGAAAAAAGTGAGAACGAAAACGGACTTTTGCGTTTTTGTTTCAGACCGTCCCCGTGTAAAGTGGGCCTGAATGATCTGAATTTCTCCCAACACTAAAATCAGTGATTCTGGATGTGTAGGCGTGCAGGTATTCCAGTGCGATAAGCCGACAGCGAGTGTGGCGCACCGGGGAGGTTATGTTAGAGAGTGGGACAAGCAGGCTTCAGCAAACTCAGGGAGAAACAGAACACCTACAGGATCACCTCAGAGAAGCAGGCACTGCTCTTAACGTACCTGTTTGTCCCTTGGAGCCGTGCTAACTGCCGTCAGAAGAAGAGAAAAAAGATAGGAGGGAGGAGGGGACAGAAAACCACAATGATGAAGGAGGGGAAGAAGAGAGAGAGAGAGAGAGGAAAATAAAAAGTAAATAAATAAAACAGAAAAAGAACAGGACACAATTAGAAAGCAAACAGAGACAGATAGGAAGTGAAAATGATTGGAATATTCACCAAGGACACAGCAGCACCAGAGAGACAAAGATACCAAAGATACAACATGCACATAAATCACATGTTCATCTTATTCTGAAGAAGAGCTCGTTCATCTAAAGCAAATTTGCATACCCAAATTTTGTCCCCCTGGCATTAATTCCAGGTTCATTTCCTTCCATTTTACTGGTATTTGATAATCAGAGGGTCACCAGTACAGACATGAAAATACAACCCAAGTCCTGAAAGCATTTAACCCAAATGACATAAGAGCTCCAGCAGCTGTTCAGCTTGGCAAGGTTATTTCTCAGCTGCTCAGCTCAGCTCCAAAACAAACGTTATGAAACAGGCCTGGTGCCGCATCTCTGCTGTAGGAAGTCCGTGCTGTTGTATTGGGTCGTGTGCTCTTGATTTGAACATAATGTAAATTTTAATCCTATGAAAAAAAACACTTCCTAATGGGAACTGACCTCATTACAGTGATTAACAATTACAGGAACATTCCACCCCGAAACATATTGTGAGAGAATTTTGTCTCTAGCTTGTGGGTATAAGCTTCAGAATGTGTTGGGATTCCTGTAGACTTTCTGTCTCTGGAGGCACCAAAAGGTGTGAAGATCTCGGTCTCTGTAGCCAGTTATTTTTTTGTTGACTAGGTTACAAATACCCCTTTTCCACCAAATCAGTTCCAGGGCCGGTTCGGGGCCAGTGCTGGTGCTGGTTCACAACTCGTTCAATTTGCGAACCAGCTGAGAACCAGTTTGCTTTTCCATAGCTCGCGGTGCTAAGGGAAGCCACGTCATTACGTCGTTGTATACGTCAGTTACGTCACTACGTTTGCATAAACCTTGGCGCAAATATCAAAGCAAAAACAACACGGAAGAAGCAGCAGCAGCAACAACAATAATAATAATAATAATGGATGACTTCGCGTTTGTACAGCTGCTGCTTCTCGTCGCTTAAAAATGGCGATCTTTCACGGTCTTGTTATTGTTGTTGGTCTTAACAACTCCGCCCCCCCGCTGACGTAAGCGGTTCTTTCCTCTGGCCCAGCAGAGAGCTGGTGCTAGCCTGGAACCGGTTTTTCTGGCCCCAGAGCCAGTTCTTTGTCAGTGGAAACAGAAAACCCAGTTCCAAACTAAGCACTGGCCCCGAACCAGCCCTGGAACTGCTTTGGTGGAAAAGGGGACTGCTCTCCCATTTCAATATCACACCTCCAGTCACACACTGAGGACACACACACCAGACACATTCCACACCCCCAAACGGTTTTAACTTGCTTCAATTTTTCATCTCATCTCATTATCTCTAGCCGCTTTATCCTTCTACAGGGTCGCAGGCGAGCTGGAGCCTATCCCAGCTGACTACGGGCGAAAGGCGGGGTACACCCTGGACAAGTCGCCAGGTCATCACAGGGCTGACACATAGACACAGACAACCATTCACACTCACATTCACACCTACGGTCAATTTAGAGTCACCAGTTAACCTAACCTGCATGTCTTTGGACTGTGGGGGAAACCGGAGCACCCGGAGGAAACCCACGCGGACACGGGGAGAACATGCAAACTCCGCACAGAAAGGCCCTCGCCGGCCACGGGGCTCGAACCCGGACCTTCTTGTTGTGAGGCGACAGCGCTAACCACTACACCACCGTGCCGCCCCTGCTTCAATTTTTTTTAGCATGAATTTATGATTGTTATACTCAAGAAGTATTTGAACATCAAGCTCCTTTAAGCTGAGCCACTTTGAGTTTAAATGTTTAGAGGACCTCATGTATGTGTGATCATATTGTGTTCTCCACCACTGATTATCATTGTAAAGACATTTCGCATGACAAACACAGACTCGTCATTAAGTAATAAAACCTTTAGAATGCCATATGGTAAATGCAGGAAATATGTTTCAGCCAATCAAAAGTCTGTGTTTCAAACAAAGTCCTTTTACAATGATTTTAATAGGCGCTACCATTTTGTTTTGGGGTGGTCCTGAGGCGGTCCTAGGGTGGGTCTCCCAAAAAAGAGACCCGACTTAAAAACTAATGGAAGAAACTTAGGCCTCAGTGTTTTCGTAGGATTCACTCACGCTTGCATTGTTTCTGTGCAATAAAAGCATTTAAGACAACTTCTTATGGCTACTTCTGAGGTACAGACTTCCACGACAATATGAAATAGGTTTCATATATAATTGGCGGGAGAAGTTAGTGCTCATGTGCCGCGCTGACATCACAGAGACATTTCTACCTCAAATAGTGAAGGCTGCATCAGGGGGCGGAGCCTTTTCTTACAGAGCCCCACAGACATGGAACAGCCTTCCAAGTAGTGCTCGGGACTCAGACACAGTCCCAGTCTCAGTTCGAAACATATTTGGGGTGGGTTTCCCAAAAGCTTCTTAGCGTTAAGAGCATCTTAACTAGGAGAGAGTGTGTTCATTGTGATGCTCGCTCTACCTTGTAACAGTGATCTCTGTGCTATGATGCTTTTGGGAAACCCACCCGTTTAGTCAAACCTTTTTTATTAGGCAATGGAGTGGATCTGGAGGGTCTTCAGGCATAGTGCGTTTGGTAAACTGGGATGTATGGATGCTGTCGCTCCTCACTCTCATACGTTCACTCAGGTTTGTTGAAGGTGTAATGGCTGCTGCTTTATGTCCCAGGGCTCCCTCATGCCTGTTACCTTCTGGCTCTCCCTTTAGTTACGCCATCATAGTTAGTCTTGCCGGAGTCCCTGCTTGCACTCAGTGGACACCGTTCTTAACCATTCGTTGACAACAGGCATACCTGTGTTTTCTCTCTGTCTCTCTCTCTCGTTCCCCCTCTCTGTCAAATTACACGTCAATCCTGATATACCAGTGATACTGTCCTCTCCTACTCTCTGGACCTGCCTGATCCATCCTGCTGCCCTACTTCTAGCTGCAGTTCTCATCACTTCGCTCACACTATGGGCAGCCTAAAGAACACACTCAGAAGATAGCTTTGGACAATTAAGACAAACAGTTTTGCGACGAGGGTTTAGGACTATAATCACCATGATAACTTTCAGACTGCAGCTGTCATGAATGGTTTTGCACTCAAGTCTCCATCAATGTTAATGAACAGGTGATAACTTGAACAAAATAGACTTCCTGTGAAAACTATAATGAATTTCCTGGTTACACCGTTGTACTTTATGACGACTGTATATATATGACGTAGTTATAGAAGCGAGTTATTTATAAATCATGCTATCTGTTATCACCCAGATGAGGATGGGTTCCCTTTTGAGTCTGGTTCCTCTCAAGGTTTCTTCATGTCGTCTGAAGGAGTTTCTCCTTGCCACCATCACCTCAGGCTTGCTCATTAGGGATAAAATTAGTTCATATGTTTAAAACCTTTATTTTTTTCTGTCAAGCTGCTTTGCGACAATGTCTGCTGTTAAAAGCGCTATACAAATAAGCTGACTTGACTAGCGCAGTTACTGTATAATGGTATTTAAAAGGAGAAAAAATTTAAAATAAGTGACAAGGTTTCACGATCAGCTCCTAAAAACAAAAAACAGTAAGAGCTTAAGTTTTCCCCCCTCACCAATTTTCAGTAACGTTCAACACCATATTAAGAAATCCAGTGTAGAAGTAGAGGAGACGGTGGTGCACGTGCTGGACTCAAAGAGTGACAGCAGAGACTCGGTTCAGCTAGTTAGTGAGCTACGAGATGACGAATGCAACGGCGTGGATGGTGGTGGTAGCATGAAAGCTGATCAGTTTGAGCAGAGCGTACAGATGAGGGGTGAGAGAGCTGGACAGACTGAAGGCCTGAAGTACCACTGCATTGCTCTGGTTAGGTAGAGATGAAGCGAGGGCTAAATTCCACCACACCATTATCAACAGGTTGTCGTACAACATTGTAAGTAACTTAGAAACCATTTCCTGAAGTGAAACTAGACCAACGTGTTGATGATAGATGTTTAAACCAAAGAAGTCAACTCGGAGTTTAATTACAAAATAAATCTTTACGTCAGTCACTATGTTTACATGCACAAAATATTCGCCCTTATTTGGAAAAAGATGATACACGGCTCGAAACTCGCGGTGGTCCGGTCGCCCGAGGTGACTTATACCCTGTCCACACTAGGGATTTTGTACCGATACGAAACTACTTTCGTACCACAACACCTGTCCACACTAGCAACTATACCGGTACTGTAGCGGTATAACTGTATTGGTATGAAACCCACAAATGTATGGATTTCGTACTGGTACAGTATCGGTACTGTAGCGCTTCGCTGTAGTGTGGGCAGATGAAGCGGCTCTGTATCGATACAAATATAATCGATGTCTTCGCTGAATAAAATAGTGAAGAACGGAGATTTGTTTGTTTCTTTCTCAACTGCCTCACGCGTTTTATACGATTCGACTGAATAAATGACCACCAGAAATACAGACTGTACACTGACAACAAAAAGCACACACACGTTGTTTCATCCGTACGGAAGCCGAGAGAGGCCCTTCATATAATCCTTTTTTTTTTTTTTTTTTATTCACCTTGTTATCCCGAGATAACGACATAATTAATTCAGGATCTCGAGAAAACAACACAACTAATTCGAGAGCTCGAGAAAACAAAACCGTTATTTCGAGATCTCGAGAAAACAAAACGATTATTCCGTGATCTCGAGAAAACAAAACAATTATTTCATGATCTCGAGTAAACAGCTGAGAAATGGTTCATTCAGGTGCGCCAAGAGACTTGTGATATGCTGACTTTGGGGCTATTTCTCATTCTGTATAGACGCAACTTTGGTCATTAGAATGTCTGGAATAATCGATCACCTAATAAGGGAATATTTTGATCAGGGGTTGACACAGGGAGAGATTGCATCAAGTCTTTTAATAAGGGATAATTTCAAAATTAGCTTAGTCCGTGGCACCTCCGCAGAAGACTGGCCCGGCTTCGTCTCTACCGACGGAGATACAGTGATCCAGCTGAGATCATGAAATAATTGTTTTGTTTTCTCGAGATCACGGAATAATTGTTTTGTTTTCTCGAGATCTCGA
Source organism: Neoarius graeffei (assembly GCF_027579695.1). Classification (NCBI taxonomy): domain Eukaryota; kingdom Metazoa; phylum Chordata; class Actinopteri; order Siluriformes; family Ariidae; genus Neoarius; species Neoarius graeffei. Next base: position 83,654,768 of record NC_083578.1, read on the forward strand.
AATAACGGATGCCATATATTCTCGGAAGGAAGTTACTCGGTAACCACGGAAACATTTCGCGCACGCGCATTTCAACTACCGTGAAAGAAAACCGCAAACATTTCTCGCTAGTGTGGACAGATGCACTAAACTGTACCGGTATACTTTGTATCGATACAGTTATACCACTTTCGTACCGGTATAAGTGTGAACACAGCATTAATTTGTCATTTGGTGGGCAATTCCTGTCACTAGCCAGCCCGGCTGGCTAGTTGAAAATAAAAAAATATATATATGAAGCGAAGATTCAGACACACCGTCAGCTAAAGCCGCCACAAATTAAGCATGTGCCGTGTCTGTGTTAATCAATGTGTTTATCGGCAGGACGGAAAATACCGAAGAATTCCGAATCATATCGTGTACGAGTCAGGCTGTCGGTTTTTTCACTACTGCGCATGCATATAACGCGTCTCGTTGAATATCGCAATAATCACGTTATCAAATTCAATAGATGTGGCCACATTATCGCCCATTTAAACACGCGGTTTTTTTTGTTGTTTACATCTACATCTGCCAAAGCTACGATGCGATGTGGAATTTTCTGAAAGGTGTACAGAAACCGCCAGAGACGGGGACAAAGCGACCTCGGTCTGAAGAGGAGAAAAAGGCCGCCGATAAAGCGTACGAGAAGGAGAAACGACAAAGGACTTGTAAGCAAACGTGGGAGCAGGGTAGGCCTTGGCTGCGATACGATTTTTATGGAATAATTAATTTTTTTCAAGTTGATTCCTAGTCAATATGAAGCTCCGAATGCTTTCTCTCTCATAAATGGTTAAATACAGAAAGCATGTTGGACATATTTTGGGTGCTATAGTCATGATAGTAAGTATATTTGTTTTCAATACTCATACACCAAGTTGCCAAGTTTTCCAATATATTATTATTTGTTGATATTATATTATGGTGCTCTGTGTTGTTCTCATTTACAGTATGTATTTAACAACAGTATCCAAATACTCGTGTCTTGAAATAAATGCAGATTAGTCATGAACAATGGTAACTACTCTCTTTTGTGTTATTTTTGACAGAAGTAAAATTCATACATGAACAAATTTTGGCGAGTTACTTTGGAAGGTAACTAGTCCGGCTGGCTGGTGAAAAAATACATGAATTTCTAGGCCTGTGATATAGAGCCCTGCACTCCCGCGGGAGTCCCACGGGACTCGCCGCAAAGCAGTGTGGTGCAGGACAAATTTTGAAAGCTCATTGCGGGCGCGACCGGAAGTGCACATATGCGGGCGCGGGAGTGCACATATGCGGCGCAGGCGGGAGCGGTGATAAGCTGCAGTCCCGCTAACTAAAAACGTGTTTGAAATAAAATTTATAAATTATTAATTTATGTCTATCATATATAATTTGTGCTGGACATTTTATTTGGCATTAATAAAAACATTTTAAGATGCCTAAATTTGCAGAGAGATTCAGATTGCCAGATTGAGTGAGGAATGGCATCTTAAATTTGCCTTTGATCACTCTAATGACTCGCCGTTCACACCCAGCTAGCAAGAGAACTATGAGTGAAGTGATTTACTGCTTGAGTTAGTCTACAACTCTAATCAGAGAGACAGGTTACACAGTGACGGTAGGCTTGACTCAATGCTATCCCAGAAATCCTTCCTGTAATATGCAAATTTGGCTGTCCAATCAGAGGTAGCCAAATTTGCATATTACAGGAAGGATTTCTGGGATAGCATTGAGTTAAGCCTACCGTCACTGTGTAACCTGTCTCTCTGATTAGAGTTGTTCACTCATGGTTCTCTTGCTAGCTCTGCTTTGCAATAAAAAAAAAAATTGTTACAAAGCAAGCCCATTCACTTTTTTATGCTGATCAGAGAATTACAATGGTTTCTCATGTGATAAAAATGTGCGATTCGCGATTAGATATTTTAATCGCTTGACAGCACTAATTATTATTATTAGAGACACTACATGCTGAATTCAGAAACAAGGTAAATAATAACAAACGTGAACGTGAGCTGTAGATATTTATGCTCAAATCCACTCAAAGTAGGGGGCGGGGCACCATCACGCTGTGTCAAAACAAGCACTTTCCTGAGAAATAACGTGAACGTCTGCATCATGCGGGATTTGCGGGCGGGAGTGGGACAAAATATGGCAGGCGCGGGCGGGAGCGGGACTGAAAATCATAATTCTTTCTGGGTGCGGGCAGGAGCGGGACTGAAAATCATAATTCTTTGCGGGCGCGGGCAGGAGTGGGACTGCACAATGCGGGCGCGGGTGGGACTGAAAAATCCGACCCGCGCAGACCTCTACTGTGATATTCCTACTAAGCTGTTCATATGTCTAATGGAAATTAATATTCCTTTAATATTCCCATTTACACACAGACATGCACACTTCCAGCCTCACAAACTGCTGTCTAGTTTCGTTTGTGTACAACACCACACACAGCTGACCATAAACAAGTAAGAGGCCGTGCGACACAGACTGCCGTAAAGCCCCAAATCGAGACGCATATTCCGAATGTGCTGTACACATGTCCAAAGAACGCTGCTAAAACCTGAATATCATCAGCATATCCTATGTCTTAATCGGAAAATTCCAAATTGGGAATATCCAACTGGAATATCCTGTTTACACCACCTGTATCAACTTCTGAATATTGGTGGAATATTAGCGTGCATGTAAATGTACTGACTGAAGATCACAATCATAAATACTGATTTGAAATAGTTCAGGGTGGATTTTTCCTTAAAAATCAATAAATTGTGATCATTAGAAATCAGAGCAATTCAAATGGCTTTCTTTAACTATTAAAGACAGAAAACGACGGGAAAACGGGATTCATTAGGAAGTGTTTTTAAGCAGGTAAATAAAATGCTGTCTTTCCTCAAAGCAAAGTGTTTGATAAAACTGATTGTCATAACTGGATTTTGTAGAACTATACATCAGAGGAGGCACCAATTAGCAACTAATGAATGAAAAAATTAAAAAAGACAGACTATAAATTTAAAACTCAGTAAATTGCACTTATTTGTCAAGAACTGGCTCTTTTAAACTGAACATTTACCAAAGGAGCGAAAGAGGATCATTGTATAAATGCTATAGAGAGTAAATTGGGGGGGGATTCAGATATACACATCAAAAAAGTGAAACAGAGAGAGAGACACTCAAATATACACATGAACTAAGAGAAACACACAGCGAGCGAAACAGACACACATGAAAAAAGAGAAACAGAGAGAGAGAGAGAGAGAGAGAGAGAGAGAGAATCAGATATACACATGAAAAAAGAAAAACAGGTGAAAAAGAGACAGTGAGAGATATGAAAAAAGAGAAATACAAAGAGAAAGACTCAGATATACACATGAAAAAAGAGAAACAGAGAGAGAGACAGACACTCGGATATACACATGAGCAAAGAGAAACAGAGAGAGAGAGACAGACAGACAGACACTCGGATATACACATGAAAAAAGAGAAACAGAAAGACAGAGAGAGAGAGAGAGAGAGAGAGAGAGAGAGAGAGAATCAGATATACACACATGAAAAAAGAAAAACAGAGGTGAAACACACAGAGAGAGAGAGACACACTCAGATATGCACATGAAGAAAGAGAGAGAGAGAGAGACACTCGGATATACACATGAAAAAAAGAGAAACAGAGAGACAGACACTCATACACATGAAAAAAGAGAAACAGAGAGAGAGACAGACACTCGGATATACACATGAAAAAAAGAGAAACAGAGAGACAGACACTTGGATATACACATGAAAAAAAGAGAAACAGAGAGAGAGACAGACACTTGGATATACACATGGAAAAAAGAGAGACAGACACTCAGATATACACATGAAAAAAGAGAAAGAGAGACAGACACTCATACACATGAAAAAAAGAAACAGAGAGAGAGAGAGAGACAGACACTCGGATATACACATGAAAAAAAGAGAAACAGAGAGAGAGAGACAGACACTTGGATATACACATGGAAAAAAGAGAGACAGAGACAGACACTCAGATATACACATGAAAAAAGAGACAGAGACAGAGACAGACACTCAGATATACACATGAAAAAAGAGACAGAGAGAGAGACAGACACTTGGATATACACATGAAAAAAGAGAAAGAGAGACAGACACTCGGATATACACATGAAAAAAGAGAGACAGACACTCGGATATACACATGAGAAAAGAGAGAGAGAGAGAGAGAGAGAGAGAGAGACAGACACTTGGATATACACATGAAAAAAGAGAAAGAGAGAGACACTCGGATATACACATGAAAAAAGAGAGAGAGAGACAGACACTTAGATATACACATGAAAAAAGAGAAACAGAGAGACAGACACTTAGATATACACATGAAAAAAGAGAGAGAGAGACAGACACTTAGATATACACATGAAAAAAGAGAAACAGAGAGACAGACTGATAGACATTCGGATATACACATGAAAAAAGAGAAACAGAGAGACAGACAGATAGACATTCAGATATACACATGAAAAAAGAGAAACAGAGAGAGAATAATGAAATGAAAAGCATTAGTTTCACACCCTTGTAATTACCTCACTGCCAAGACTGAACTCATGATCAGTTTTTTGGTTCGTCTATTTGATGGAATAAAAGTCAATATCTGCGTTTACACTCCGGTCACAGCAGGTTATTTACTTCTATCAAAGATCCATTCAAATATATAAATCGCAGCTCTAAATCAGTGATAACTGGGCAACCTTTTATAAATAACGGCTTTAGGCTAAACGCCTGTGCTTGCACTCAATTGAACGACTCGTTATAATGACGCAGGTGGGGTTTATTTATAGGCTACAGTGCATGGAAATGCGTTTATTAAAAGCGACAGAAGCAGAGTAACCATAGCAACAGGCATATAATTGATATGTTGGTGGGAATAAAAAAAAAAAAAACTGAAAAAGGCTTACAATTAAAGTGCCAAGCTTTCGATTTAGATAATTAAACACATACAAAGCGTCCACTGTGATTAGTTTTGGAGCAAGATAACGGCTAACAAAGACTCCAGATATGGAAAAATTTATTTTGCTGGAGGTTATTTTCCAATTTCAAGACACAAATTTGTGTAATTGTACTTTCCAGAGGCGGTATGTTCCTATATCTCTCAGAATATTAAATTAATAACACATATCTTGACACATGTACACGGTTTCTGATTTTGCAATGTGTAAATAAAGTGAATAGAGAATGATGACCCTCACAAGATGCCATGTGCTTTACCGGAGGAGCCGGATGGAGGCGGAGCTCCAGATTTCTGCCACAGCGTTGCCTCTGCAGCCAAGCGCCTCACGTACACGTCCGTCACGTCGAGCAGGATGTTCTCCGGCTTGATGTCAGTGTGGATGATCTTGCACTTGGTGTGCAGGTAATCCAGACCCTGGAGAACCTATGCAAAAGTTTAAAACGTTGAAAAGTTTTTCCCCCCTCCTCAGTGACACCAAATGTAGTGTGCGTAATGCACGTCTTCTCGACTGTTACGTTAACCCTAGATCACGGTTTTGATTTGATGCACACAAGGATGCTAAACCTTCCTGCCAATAAATAACTGCAAGCAAATGATGCCAACTGTTGGGTTCGTTGGTTTCGTCAAGGTCACGCAGTGTTCCAGCTAGCTTTCCAAGAGGGCAGGGTGCCAATAATTATCACAGACAAATTTTCGTTTATTACTATAGACAAAGAATCTATCATGCAAAATTAGCCATACTGGGGAACGATGCAAGGTAGATTACATTTGTAAAATAAAGTAAGCAAACCTGAAACTTCTTAATTAACCTGTATCATTATTCCTAACGTCACGTCCGTGCACGTTCACGCTTGGCACACCTCGAACTGTCACTCTCATCCACACACGTTTGCGAGGAATAATAACCATACACCTGCTCCTGATCAGAGCGTAATCACAGCACATAAGGACTCCAAACCCTAATAACAAAGCTAATAAATCTAATAAATCACCAATAACATGATGCACTGGGATTGTTAGTTTTAATTAAATATTAGCACAAAAATATTAGAGAATACAGATCTGGAAATCATCACCACCTAAAACGAGATCATGGGCCAAATATAGACCAATAACATTAGGTTGCTGTACATTAATAGGCCTAATTGTCAAGATTTAACATTTAGCTTTATTGCTGTATTATAATATTAACAGCAGAACTAACAGTTAGGCCTCTTTAAAATTAAAAATCAAAAATGTTTGTAATCCAATTGCAATTAACCTTGACTAGGTCTAACATTAGTTAATACGAAGAATAATAGTAATACTAATAGCGTTAATCAATCAATAATTAATATTATACCAGGATACTGAAGTTAATGTTAGATCTTGCCTAGCACGTTAATGTCAGCTTCTAGATCTACTTGTGTTCAGGCAGACAGAGATGCCGAGTTCTCCGAGCCCCTTGTTGCATTTAGCAAATTTTTTTCTCTCGTGCCTTTGTCAGCATCGCTGCTTTTCGAACGTACCTTGCTGCACTGACTTGTTATTGTAATAAGACACAAGTGTTGCCGGACAAAACAAATTTTGCCCGGCAGCACTTATTTTATACAACCCCGATTCCAAAAAAGTTGGGACAAAGTACAAATTGTAAATAAAAATGGAATGCAATAATTTACAAATCTCAAAAACTGATATTGTATTCACAATAGAACATAGACAACATATCAAATGTCGAAAGTGAGACATTTTGAATTTTCATGCCAAATATTGGCTCATTTGAAATTTCATGACAGCAACACATCTCAAAAAAGTTGGGACAGGGGCAATAAGAGGCTGGAAAAGTTAAAGGTACAAAAAAGGAACAGCTGGAGGACCAAATTGCAACTCATTAGGTCAATTGGCAATAGGTCATTAACATGACTGGGTATAAAAAGAGCATCTTGGAGTGTCAGCGGCTCTCAGAAGTAAAGATGGGAAGAGGATCACCAATCCCCCTAATTCTGCGCCGACAAATAGTGGAGCAATATCAGAAAGGAGTTCCACAGTGTAAAATTGCAGAGTTTGAACATATCATCATCTACAGTGCATAATATCATCAAAAGATTCAGAGAATCTGGAAGAATCTCTGTGCGTAAGGGTCAAGGCCGGAAAACCATACCGGGTGCCCGTGATCTTCGGGCCCTTAGACGGCACTGCATCACATACAGGCATGCTTCTGTATTGGAAATCACCAAATGGGCTCAGGAATATTTCCAGAGAACATTCTCTGTGAACACAATTCACCGTGCCATCCACCGCTGCCAGCTAAAACTCTATAGTTCAAAGAAGAAGCCGTATCTAAACATGATCCAGAAGCGCAGACGTCTTCTCTGGGCCAAGGCTCATTTAAAATGGACTGTGGCAAAGTGGAAAACTGTTCTGTGGTCAGACGAATCAAAATTTGAAGTTCTTTATGGAAATCAGGGACGCCGTGTCATTCGGACTAAAGAGGAGAAGGACGACCCAAGTTGTTATCGGCGCTCAGTTCAGAAGCCTGCATCTCTGATGGTATGGGGTTGCATTAGTGCGTGTGGCATGGGCAGCTTACACATCTGGAAAGACACCATCAATGCTGAAAGGTATATCCAGGTTCTAGAGCAACATATGCTCCCATCCAGACGACGTCTCTTTCAGGGAAGACCTTGCATTTTCCAACATGACAATGCCAAACCACATACTGCATCAATTACAGCATCATGGCTGCGTAGAAGAAGGGTCCGGGTACTGAACTGGCCAGCCTGCAGTCCAGATCTTTCACCCACAGAAAACATTTGCCGCATCATAAAACGGAAGATACGACAAAAAAGACCTAAGACAGTTGAGCAACTAGAATCCTACATTAGACAAGAATGGGTTAACATTCCTATCCCTAAACTTGAGCAACTTGTCTCCTCAGTCCCCAGACGTTTACAGACTGTTGTAAAGAGAAAAGGGGATGTCTCACAGTGGTAAACATGGCCTTGTCCCAACTTTTTTGAAATGTGTTGTTGTCATGAAATTTAAAATCACCTAATTTTTCTCTTTAAATTATACATTTCCTCAGTTTAAACATTTGATATGTCATCTATGTTCTATTCTGAATAAAATATGGAATTTTGAAACTTCCACATCATTGCATTCCGTTTTTATTTACAATTTGTACTTTGTCCCAACTTTTTTGGAATCGGGGTTGTACCTATATGTTGATAATGGTGATATTCTTCAGTCATCAGCTGTTAGGTTATAGTCGTCTGAAAATCCATGACCTTGAGTTTGACATTTCAAAGTCATTCAAGGTCAAAGGTCATGGTGCCAAATGAAAGCCCATATGGCACTTTCTATAAGTTGATAATGGTAAACAGTCTACCATCAACTGTTTTCAAGTTACAGCCCTCTGAAAATCCGTGACCTTGAGTTTGACCTTTCAAGGTCAAAGATCATGGTGCCAAATGAAAGGCCATATGAGAGTTCCTATATGCTCATAATAGTAAACATCTGTCTATCGGCAACCGTTTTTGAGTTATAATGGAAAATGTGTTATTTTGACTGAAAGGTTGACCTTTCCGGTGACCTTGACCTTCACCTTGACCTGACTACCTCCAAAACTTAATCGGCTAATCTTACCGGGCGCCCTGGTAAAATAAATAAACTAACTGGAACAGTCACATAATGCATTTGACATGAGCATAAAGCCCACTTTACACCAAAAGCATCACTGATTGCATGCACCAGGAAGTGATGTCAAGAGTTTAGTAAATATAAAGTGCAAATGTCTGAATATTATAAACATGCATTAGCAGTGTATGTGAAAATGTCCCCTTACGTTTGCTGACTGACAATACGATCACCTGTTTCTTTGAGTGGGAAGCCACGTCATTACGTCGTTGTATACGTCAGTTACGTCGCTACGTTTGCATAAACCTTGGCGCAAATATCAAAGCAAAAACAACACGGAAGAAGCAGCAGCAGCAACAACAATAATAATAATAATAATAATGGATGACTTCGCGTTTGTACAGCTGCTGCTTCTCGTCGCTTAAAAACGGCGATCTTTCACGGTCTTGTTATTGTTGTTGGTCTTAACAACTCCACCCCCCCGCTGACGTAAGCGGTTCTTTCCTCTGGCCCAGCAGAGAGTTGGTGCTAGCCTGGAACCGGTTTTTCTGGCCCCAGAGCCAGTTCTTTGTCAGTGGAAACAGAAAACCCGGTTCCAAACTAAGCACTGGCCCCGAACCAGCCCCGGAACTGCTTTGGTGGAAAAGGGGACTGCTCTCCCATTTCAATATCACACCTCCAGTCACACACTGAGGACACGCACACCAGACACACTCCACACCCCCAAACGGTTTTAACTTGCTTCAATTTTTCATCTCATCTCATCTCATTATCTCTAGCCGCTTTATCCTTCTACAGGGTCGCAGGCAAGCTGGAGCCTATCCCAGCTGACTACGGGCGAAAGGCGGGGTACACCCTGGACAAGTCGCCAGGTCATCACAGGGCTGACACATAGACACAGACAACCATTCACACTCACATTCACACCTACGCTCAATTTAGAGTCACCAGTTAACCTAACCTGCATGTCTTTGGACTGTGGGGGAAACCGGAGCACCCGGAGGAAACCCACGCGGACACGGGGAGAACATGCAAACTCCACACAGAAAGGCCCTCGCCGGCCACGGGGCTCGAACCCGGACCTTCTTGCTGTGAGGCGACAGCGCTAACCACTACACCACCGTGCCGCCCCTAGTAGCAATTTGTGTCAACATTTATTTTCGCATTTCTCAGAAGAATAGTATTAATTTTACAGCATGGATAGCGATAACGACAGTCTTCATAGCGAAAGTGAGTTTTACTACCCTGAGGAAGAAGAAATAAAACTAGATCACATTTCCACCGAGAAAATGCAAAGTGTGCTTGCGGAGCTGTAGCAGAACAGCTATCATGCTAGCATGCTAAAAGCTAGCATACCAACATGCTAATGCCAACATGGTAACAACTAGCATGCTAGCAGTTAGCATACTAACATGCTAAAAGCTAACATGTTAACGCTAACATGCTAATAGATAGCATGTTATCTATTAGCATGTTAACAGCTAGCATTCTAACATGCTAATGATTAACATGCTATTTGTTAGAATTTTAACACTTTAAGGCTAATATGCTGACAGCTATCATGCTAACAGGCTAACATGCTAATGGCTAGTATGTTAACTTTTAACATGCTAACACGCTGAGGGTGACATGCTAACAGCTAACATGCTAACAGTTAGCATGCTAACATGCAAACTCTGCATGCTATCATGCTAATCCTAACATGCTAACAGCTAGCATGGTAACACATGAATGCTTATATGCTAATTGCTATCGTGTGTGCGTGTAAGTATTCCTAATAAAGTGGACATTGAGTTGAAGTTGATTTGCTGTCAAAGTCTCAAATGAGCAGATCCTTGCCAAATGCATCATCACCTATAGGGGAAGGGAGGAATGACTCAGTCAAGCTTCCACTGATTAGCGGCAAAATGGAGAAAAAATGGACGGATGAAAGGCAAGAGAAAGACGAGTGCGGGTCAGAACCGATATCATGTGTGTGATGGTGATTTGGCCTGAGGTGCCGTATGAAGTTTGGTGGATGTGTGGTGAAGTGTTACTGAGCAAAACTCCATTCATTTGAAAGGGGCCAAAAATCAATATTAGCCTATGGAGGTAAAAAGAGATGCGTGAAAACCGAGGAAAAGACGAGTGCAGGTCTCAGATAAGGGGATGGATCTGTGCGGGGACTTGGCCTGAGGCATCAAGTGAAGTTTCGTCACTTGGTTAAAGAGAGTGATGGAGAGTGAAAGTTTTTCTCCTGAAACACCATTCATTTTCAATGGGGCCAAAAATCAATGCAAGCCTATGGAGGAAAAAGGGATGAGCAAAAAGAAAGGAAAAATATGAGTGCGGGTCAGAACCGATTGCATGTATGTGTCGGGGGAGTTGGCCTGAAGTATCACATGAGGTTTGGTGCATCTGCGATGGAGCGTGTCCGAGTAGGACGATTCGATTCATGAGCCCTATTCATTCTCTATGGGGAAAAAAACAAACAAAAAAACGACAAGAACAAGAGAACGGGCACGTTGATCCAAAAGCTGTATACAAGCACACTACAACACTTCAGGCCCGACGTCTCAGAGTTGGAACAGTGTCTATCTCGAACGCCCTAGGAGGATTAGTGGATCCAAAAAACGTGCCGGAATAAGGCAGAATAAGTAAACTTAAGAACAACAATAGTGTGCTTGCCTTTGGCAAGCACACTAATAAAACATTCCAGGAGAAAGCTAAAAACTTCTAACTTGCTGACGCCGAGCAAAAACATGGCTGAATCCTGAATGACTCAATTTTGTATAAATAGGGGACTACATAGGCGGCAAAATGTAGTTTTTTTTTTTCCTGCCATGGAAGTGCACTTGTATACCGAGGAGGAAGCCATTTGCATTACAGCCGTGAATGAGGATTCAAAATGGCGGCTCGACTCGGCTTGGTTTTCCCTTTCGGGCGCTCTCGTTTTCTGTTAGAATTTGGGAAAGAAAAACTAAATATATTATTTACCAGCTTAAGGTCGGTCCGTATGGTGAAATACCATGACCTCGGCCTTGAATACTGACCTCGGCCCAGAGGGCCTCGCTCAGTACTTTCAAGACCTCGATCGCGGTATTTCACAATACAGACCTCCCAGCTGGTAAATAGCATGTATTTATTTTTTTCACAGTGCGGTTTCCATCAAATCCTGTGCTCTGATTGGCTGGCAAGCGGGTCTGTATCCTACGATACGGACCCCAGTTACGGACTTCTGGCGACTCGCTCGTTCACAACAACAAACAACTTAGTAGAATTTTTTGTCAACATTTATCTTTTTTTTAAATACGATTTATTGATAAGATTATCAAAAATCTTATAAATTTTTGCCAGCATTTCTCAGGAGAACAGCATTAATTTTACAGCATGGATAGCGAGATATATATATATATATCTTTGGTTAAAACATTTTCATTTCAGGCTGCTTATGGATAAATTTTACATATTACAATACAATAAGCAATATAAATAAGCAATAAGCAATATAAATATTGCAATATAAATTTGTTTTGCTTTAGATATTTTGTGTTTTATAGAGGAATTTTTGTACAATAGACAATGTTTTGTAATTTACGGTAGCTATTTATTAATGTCTATAACGTGCATTTGATCATATTTAAATGTTAATTTGCATGAAATAAGTATTAAATTATTTAAATGGGCGTGGCCATACATACATACATACATACATACATAATGCATATTGCACGTACATGACATTAGAAAAAACATCAGAAACATTTACATGTCAGTTGTAGCCGCAATCACTAACATTAGCTTTCAGGGAGTTTTTGCTGTAGCTTTTTTTGCTGCACAGGCTACATGTGCATGCGTTCAATTCTTACAGAGTGAACTCGCTCTGATAAACACCATACTGTGTCATTTTCTTAATTTAAACCACTGTTCATGTTTTGAGAGCAAAGACATTCATCTGTTTATCAGCACAGACACATCAGAGAAAGACATTTCGTTGCTTTGCTCCAAATTCAAACAGCAGGTTTTTAGGTTTTGTACAGGATACACAATCGGATAAAAGGAAATCCGTTTTATGAAATACAACAGACTTTGTTTGGATATTAAAGCTTTTCCAAAAAGGATTTAAACAGCCATCGCAATAGTTGGACTCGATCGCAGAGTCTATGGAATCAATTTTGTGCCAAAATGTTCATACAATACTTTTGAAATATCAAACAAAAACGACAAATCAAAATACAAAAGAGTCAATTTTTTTAGACTGGCAAACAAATTATTCGTGTAATCGTGCAAAATATCAGTCTGTTACTCTTCAGAAACCTTTTATTTTTGTTCCGCGTCTTTCTCAGTTTTGCTTGACGTAATTTATTTTGTTTGTGATTATGATACTGAATTAATTCAACAAAGTGTAAATTCAATATCATAGTCGCCACTGAAGTCCACTCGATCCTTGTTTACCGTCAATGGATCGGTCACTCGTCAAACAGTCCGCCAGAATCCGAGTAGGGAATGGCTGAGCGTAGCTGTCAGTCAAACACAAGTTAGCCAATGGGAATGCATTCCTGGACAGCCCACCCACACGTGAAGTTTGTGCCAAAACTGCAAGCAAAAAGTCAGGGAGCGCAAACGAGAAAGCTGGAATCGCAACCAAAATAAATTACGTCAAGCAAAACTGAGAAAGACACGGAACAAAAATAAAAGGTTTCTGAAGAGTAACAGACTGATATTTTGCACGATTACATGAATAATTTGTTTGCCAGTCTAAAAAAATTGACTTTTTTTCTTTTTTTGTATTTTGATTTGTCGTTTTTGTTTGATATTTCAAAAGTATTGTATGAACATTTTGGCACAAAATTGATTCCATAAGAGTCCTGATACTGTGGTCAATCATCTCAAGCCGAGAACAGTTTCATTAATCTAATGACATTTTCACTCATTCGCCAAGTTCGGATTTTAACCAACGGTGTGAAACGTGCTTACGAAGAGCTTCGTATTGATTGAATGTTAATAGTACAAATTTTAATTAAGGCTAATTCATTTTTAGAGTTTAGTTTTAATGATTATTTTAAAATATTCCACAAATCCAATTTAGAAACACAGAACCACAATAAGCAGTTAGTAAAACTCTCCACCTGTGGAACACGGCTGTGGTTTGTACGTGATTATTTTCTCTGTACGTTCTCAGCGTAACATGTCGAATTGAGACGCGTACCTGACGGAGGATGCTCTTCACACACACCAGAGGCAGGCCCATGTAGTTGGACTTGATGATCCATTTAAGCAGCTGGTGCCCAAGCACCTCGAGCACCATACACACATCTTATGAGTCAAAAGAGTCAAGGTTATTACTGCCGAGTTATTAATAGTAATAGGGTTATCACATTCCACCATGAACTGTATGTGCATCTACAAAACGTGAAAATAACATGATGGTCCATCTACAGAAATAGATTTTGGCGAGCACGTACAGCAGGATACGGACACCGTTGACTCCAGATATCTTGAAATCATCAATGAGCTGAACTATCGTCTCCCGTTTGGCATCTGTAGGGTCGCTGTCTCGAACCTGTTCAACATGCAAAGATACAGAAACGACAGAATTTAAAAAAAAGTTAATAGATGAAACATGAGATTTTAAAGTGCTGATGACACGTTTTTGACATCTTTGGCGATGTTTTATAACATAAGTAATTCCCGATGATCCATATATTAATTCACGAAGGCGCCTATTTTACAAGTTATGATAAAAAACGCGGCTATTGGGCAAATTTGACGGGGCTGCAGCACCCAGGAGACGAAAGAGGAGGAGGAGCTATATGACTTCAGCGAAAGAACCTTCCTCCTAACTTACCAGTTTGTTGTTGATGCGGCAGGTGTTCAGTTTGTCATTATTAGTATTATTATTATACATTATTTTATATATATTAGTTATTATGCCTTCGCGTTGTGTTGCCGGCTTTTGCTCCAAAACCCACAAGGATGGGGTAAGTTTATTCAAGTTTCCCAGAGATCCCGAGCTGCATGCGAAGTGGGTGAAGCAAGTCAGGCGCACTCGTGACAAGTGGGAGCCCTCACCAACATCCGTCCTGTGCTCTGAACACTTCGATTTGGATTGTTTTGACACCCTTCCCACCTTAAAAGAATCTCTTGGGTGTTCAGTTCAGCACAAACGTGTGTTACTACCATCAGCAGTGCCTACACAGTGTTGCCAGACTGGGAGGTTTCCCGCCCAGTTGAGCGGTTTCAAGTGCATTTTGGTGGGTTTTGAACATATTTTGGGCTGGAAAATGTCAGCAGTATCTGTTGCCAGATAGTGCTGAAGTTTTCCAGCCCAAAATATGTTCAAAACCCACCAAAATGCACTTGAAACCGCCCAACTGGGCGGGATTCCTCCCAATCTGGCAACACTGCCAGTATTCCGGAGGGGGTCTACTAGTAGCTATGCCGGATCCAAAGACAGTCCTCCTGTCAGAACATGTGTTGTGAAACGACATAAGATAAAGGTACGTAGAGCTATAGATTCTACATGATAATCATAAATGTAATCATAAAGTCGGCGTGATATCAGTCATGTATTTGCTTGTGAAAGCTTGCGGCTTTCATGTAACTGCCGCCTAGCAACGAGAGGCAAAGGGTAAAGAGGGTAGGCTATCATAGATTCTATTCGGAAGAGATCAACACAATTCTAGACTCCCAGAAGAGGAAGAGCTAGCACTAAAGAGTTCACCGGCGTTTTCATGCGCCATTTCCATTGAGTAGAACCAGAGTAGAACAGCCAGTGAACTGCAGCGTGTTCTTCCGCTGACGTCACAACATGGCCGCGAGCCACGGACCCAGTTTTCTTGCGCTGTGCAATTAAAAGTTGGATATTCGCGTAACAACAGCTTCTTTTCACGTAATTATAACAGAAATCTAACATGTTTGCCATGTTGTATAGTTTATTTAAGAAATTGCATAGAGTCATGTTCGTGTCATCAGCCCTTTAAGCTCATTCGTTTTAATTCTTTTATATTAAAGACAATGCTATCAGTTATGTTATAGCAGCTATAAACAAACAGTCGTTCCCTCACCAGCCAGGGCTCGACATTAACAGTAGCCCGACTGTCCGGGACAATGAAATGTTTGGTCAGGACAAGTCAAATCCGCACCTGCCTGCCTGATAGGATGAGTTGAATATTTGTTGAAAATCACCATTTTCAGAGTAATTATTCAAGAGTTACATCAATAAAGTTCCAAAAAAACTAGTTCAATCCCTTCAGTGATCTGGCCATGTTATTGTTTACGAAATTCCAGGGAAGCCAAATACAACAGGTGCATGTGTAAAAATAACCACGTCATAATATCTAATTTTATTCTATCCACATTCACTGGATATAAGCAATCGTGCACACTGATTGGCTACTCTACTACTAGGATATCAGCTCGTATACCGTGAGTAGAGAAAAACAAAATGGCGGCGCGTTGCTGAACCAACCGAGGACGAAATAAAAACTCTACTCGAAAATAAAACCCCAAAACATACAAAAAAAAAGCAACAAAATATGGAACGAAAGTATTTGATGGGAAGAATGTATCTTTTTTTTTATTTTTCAAGAATTATTATTATCGCATTTTTCACAAATTGCTCCTGTCATTTCCCTGTTTTGTTTACATTCTTCAGTTTAAGCATTAAAATTTGTTGAATTTTTTTAGACTGGTTCAAAAGCTCAAAGAAGTTTGAAAATTACACAACTGAAATGTCCAAGGAAGAATTAAATAAATGTCTAAAGCTATTCTATACCTCGGCACGACAGCACTTTCTACAAACAAGAGTGCTCCGAGAGCACAATATCCCCCGCTGGCAACAATGCCATAACTCTGGTAAAATGCGACTGAATTGAACGAAATTGCCATATGACAAAGAAGCCTGTCAAGTTTTGTGAAATTCCTCTAAAAATTGTGAGAGGAGTTGATTTCAGAAGGTGAGTACCCTTCCGGGCAGCACGGTGGTGTAGTGGTTAGCGCTGTCGCCTCACAGCAAGAAGGTCCGGGTTCGAGCCCCGTGGCCAGCGAGGGCCTTTCTGTGCGGAGTTTGCATGTTCTCCCCGTGTCCGCGTGGGTTTCCTCCGGGTGCTCCGGTTTCCCCCACAGTCCAAAGACATGCAGGTTAGGTTAACTGGTGACTCTAAATTGAGCGTAGGTGTGAATGTGAGTGTGAATGGTTGTCTGTGTCTATGTGTCAGCCCTGTGATGACCTGGCGACTTGTCCAGGGTGTACCCCGCCTTTCGCCCGTAGTCAGCTGGGATAGGCTCCAGCTTGCCTGCGACCCTGTAGAACAGGATAAAGCGGCTACAGATAATGAGATGAGATGAGTACCCTTCCCAGGATGGACATTGCCACGGCATAATCCCTCTTCGGGCCTTTCGGCCAGCGGGGGAGAATAAAAATTGTGAGGGAAGCTGATTTCAGAAAGCAAGCACACCTTGATGAAATTGCCAAAGTACACATTTGTGAATAATCAAGGGCATAACTCTGGTAAAATTTTGCCCAAATTAAACGAAATTTTAATATGCGTATTACTGTCATATCACAAAGCCTTTTGCCAAGTTTGGTGAAATTCCTCCAGTAATTATGAGAGGAGTTGATTTCAGAAGGAAAACACACCCTCATGAAATTGTCAAATTATAAATTTTGTTAATCAAGGGCTGTAACTCTGGTAAAATGTGACTGAATTAAACGAAATTGCAATATGTGTACTACCGATATATAACAAAGAATCATGCCAAGTTTTGTGAAATTCCTCCAAAAATTGAGAGAGGAGTTGATTTCAGAAGGTGAGCACCCTTCCCAGGACAGACGGACAGATGGACGGAAGGAAAGAAAGAAATCGCCATGACATAAGGCCCGAAGGGGGATTTCGACCAGTGGGGGATTAAAATAATAATAATAATAAAAAAATGAAAAAAATGTTTAAATTTAAAAATAGTCAATTCGTGCAGCCAGTGATAGGTTTTTAAGAAGTCTGTCTAAGCGGAAATGATTTTGTCGGACATTTTTTATTAAAGTTTTTATTTATCGAATTTGCTAAAAATACAAATGCTCCGTTTCTCAAAATCCAGTGAACATGGATAGAATAAAGCAGTTATTCCACTCAATCTCATCATATACGGTATGGCTTATAGACAACTTGGGGCTACGCACCTCGTCAGCTATCAGCTCATGTACGACTCGATTTCGTAGAATAACTGTTAAATAGATTAGACTTTGAATTAATCAAAATCGGAGAAATGTCGATCAAATACCTCAATAAAATAAACATCTGTGCGTGAATCTTAATTTCATTCAGATATTCAGTGTATTATTATTATTTTTTTAATTGTATGGTTCACATTAACAATCATAAATGCCGTAGAATATTTCAGGGGAAAGTTACGACAGTGCTGAACTCGCTTACGTTTTGTTTTCATTCACAATGCGATTCTGTCACCTTTATCATGTCCAACTTGTTTTCTTTCAGTTCTTTAAATTAATTTATACTTCAGGTTTTACTGGATTAATCAAGATTCAACTTTATTTCCTCCAGAAGCTTTGAATTTGGCTGAGTCTAACTCTTAAAACTGCAGATCAGGTAATGGGTTAGAACAAAAACAACATATACGCCATAAGGAGGCATTGGATAGTTTTTGTTTATTGTTACGGTTAAAGTCGGAGTTTTATTGAAAAATTAATAATTAAAACGATTCTCATAACCAGACCTGCTTTTTGATAAACTTTGCGAACCACTTTCCTTTCAGTGAACTAGTAAATACATAGTAATAAAAAGGTTATGATCAGTAAAAGTGAAAAATCTTGCCGCTTGTCCGACTGGATTAAAAAGTTAATATTGAGCCCTCGCAGCCTCTCTTTATTTCTCCGTCTTGAAACCCGTCCTTCATCAAGACTTCCCCAGTGTCAAAAAACTTACAGCTTTACCTCTGACTGTTATAAAGCTCCAACACCGGAGACTCCTTCCACAAACGCGAAATAAAAACATTTCCTTACAGAAAACATCATCACATCAACAATTATAGCTTTTTCTGGGTTTATGTGGAGCATCTGCCATATAAGCCCATGTGAATGAGGCATTACCATAGAAAAAAAATAACCTATTAGAACACGTGCATTAATATAAATCTGACCAATCAGAATCAAGAATTTGACAGCATTGTGGTATATGTATATATAATAAACCACATTTTTCCTGCTAATTCAATTCAGCTGAAAAACACAATTACGGCTACACGGAGTTAACAGGCAGCAGTTCTGATGGATGGGGAATACAGGAAGTCCCTCCCTCCCACCCAGACAGCAGGTCGAGTTACACTTCTACCCTTCCCAAATAGCTACGGTTGGGATTATGTGATCCAGAGCACCACTCCAGATCAGATACCCATCGTGTTTGATTAAAAAAAAAAAAAACTTCAAGTTTCTTTCACACTTACACATTTCAGCAGTTTAATCTCATCCAGTGCAGTCTCCGTGTAATGTGGAGCACTCTTAACCACCTTTAAGGCCACAAATCTCTTCCTCCTAGACACAAAAATACAGATTTACAGTAAATCTGATGCATGGATTACGTGTCAAAGCTGTGACTCTCACAATGTACATGTTAAATAGATTGGAAGAATTGGTAATAAATTCAGGTGTCATCAAGCAGATATCAAACAGCTAAATTAAATTGGTTGCTTTGTTCTTTTTTTAACTGTGAGGATATAGTGTTCTAGGCTGCGTTTGAAACAGAAGGTCACTGCCTTGTTGCCGTAATAACCAGGTGTCGCATAAGGCAGGACTTTCAAATGAAGGACATTCGTTCGAAATAATCTTTTAAGGTAGCATTTACAGTAACGTGACATCAGCACACCATGTAACTAAAACAAGAGTGCTCTGAGAGCACAATATCCCCCGCTGGCAATAATGCCATAACTTGACTGAATTGAACGAAATTACAACATGCATATTAATGACATATAACAAAGAATCCTGCCAAGTTTCATGAAATTCCTCCAAAAATTGTGAGATGAGTTGATTTCAGAAGGTGAGTACCCTTCCCAGGACAGACGGACATCACCATGACATAATCCCCATTCGGGCCTTTCGGCCAGCGAGGGATTTAAAAAAAATTTTTTGCCAAGTTACATGAAATTCCTCCAAAAATTGTGAGGGAAGTTGATTTCAGAAAGCAAGCACACCTTGATGAAATTGCCAAAGTACAAGTTTGTTAATAATCAAGGGCATAACTCTGGTAAAATTTGCCCAAATTAAATTAAATTTCAATATGCGTAAAACTGTCATATAACAAAGCCTTTTGCCAAGTTTGGTGAAATCCCTCCACTAATTATGAGAGGAGTTGATTTCGGAAGAACGTACACCCTCATGAAATTGTCAAATTATAATTTTGTTAATCAAGGGCTGCAACTCTGGTAAAATGCGACTGAATTGAACGAAATTGCAATATGCGTACTACCGACATATAACAAAGAATCCTGCCAAGTTTGGTGAAATTCCTCCAAAAATTGTGAGCGGAGTTGATTTCAGAAGGCAAGTACCCTTCCCGGGACAGACGGAAATCACCACGACATAATCCCCATTCGGGCCTTTCGGCCAGTGGGGGATTTAAAAAACAAACAAACAAACAAACAAACAAAAAAAAAAAAACACTTTTCGCCAAGTTACATGAAATTCCTCCAAAAATTGTGAGGGAAGTTGATTTCAGAAAGCAAGTACACCTTCATGAAACTGCCAAAGTACAAGATTGTTAATAATCAAGGGCATAACTCTGGTAAAATCTGCCCAAATTAAACGTAGTTTCAATATGCGTACTACCGACATATAACAAAGAATCCTGCCAAGTTTGGTGAAATTCCTCCAAAAATTGTGAGCAGAGTTGATTTCAGAAGGCGCGTACCCTTCCCGGGACGGACGGAAATCGCCACGACATAATCCCCATTCGGGCCTTTCGGCCAGTGGGGGATTTAAAAAAAAAAAAAAAAAACACTTTTCGCCAAGTTACATGAAATTCCTCCAAAAATTGTGAGCGAAGTTGATTTCAGAAAGCAAGTACACCTTCATGAAACTGCCAAAGTACAAGATTGTTAATAATCAAGGGCATAACTCTGGTAAAATCTGCCCAAATTAAACGTAGTTTCAATATGCGTACTACCGACATATAACAAAGAATCCTGCCAAGTTTGGTGAAATTCCTCCAAAAATTGTGAGCAGAGTTGATTTCAGAAGGCGCGTACCCTTCCCGGGACGGACGGAAATCGCCACGACATAATCCCCATTCGGGCCTTTCGGCCAGTGGGGGATTTAAAAAAAAAAAAAAAAAACACTTTTCGCCAAGTTACATGAAATTCCTCCAAAAATTGTGAGCGAAGTTGATTTCAGAAAGCAAGTACACCTTCATGAAACTGCCAAAGTACAAGATTGTTAATAATCAAGGGCATAACTCTGGTAAAATCTGCCCAAATTAAACGTAGTTTCAATATGCGTACTACCGACATATAACAAAGAATCCTGCCAAGTTTGGTGAAATTCCTCAAAAATTGTGAGCAGAGTTGATTTCAGAAGGCGAGTACCCTTCCCGGGACGGACGGAAATCGCCACGACATAATCCCCATTCGGGCCTTTCGGCCAGTAGGGGATTTAAAAAAAAACACTTTTCGCCAAGTTACATGAAATTCCTCCAAAAATTGTGAGGGAAGTTGATTTGAGAAAGCAAGCACACCTTGATGAAATTGCCAAAGTACAAGTTTGTTAATAATCAAGGGCATAACTCTGGTAAAATCTGCCCAAATTAAACGAAGTTTCAATATGCGTATAATTGTCATATAGCAAAGCATTTTGCCAAGTTTGGTGAAATTCCTCCAAAAATTGTGAGCGGAGTTGATTTCAGAAGGCGAGTACCCTTCCCAGGATGGACGGACATCGCCACGACATACAGTAATCCCCCTTCGGGGCCTTTCGGCCAGCGGGGGATAACAAAATTTAGCTACTGGGACAACAGGCGCCTCACAAAGCATTTGGCTACAGTCACGGGATACAAGATAGTACAATGCTTATTTCTTGGTAACGTTTCAAAAGTCAAAGCGAATAAAAAGCCCCAAAACTTAAATTTGTATCTGAAAATCACTTTTCTGTTAAATTCAATCCGCCATCTTTTTTATTTTTTGCACTGCTTGAGGGAGATGCCGCACAGATTTGATTTATTGGTCATACGCAGCATCGAGGATACATCGCTGATGCCTTCAACTGGGGCAACTCGAAGGCACCTTAGAAGACAGGAAATGAGAGTATGATCAGTTTCGAAGAGTTCTTGATGCCTCGCTGTCTTGCTGTCAGCATTTTCCCCGTTTCGAACACACCCCAGTCCACAAGTTCACGCAGAGTTAAAACCCCAGTTTATACTTTCTCTAAATTTCTCACATTTGTTCAAACTTGTGATGATGGAGGAAGAATGAACCAAAGGAACAAAAGCAAATATTTCAGCTCAGCTGAATTTGGTCCAGGTACACAGTGTGTGTGTTGTCTATCAGTTTTCAAATATCTATCTGAATTTAATGCAACACACACACACCTCCCTCTAATCATCACAGCACCAGCATTAACTGCGCACATAGAATAGCAAGATAATGACAACGTGACTGGACTAGAACAGTTAAGTGGTTAGCTTTCAGCATTTAAGAACGGATTACTCACTGAAGATCCCAGCAAAGCCACACGGTGGAGAAATGACCCCATCCGAGCTTCCTAACTACGTGGTATCTTCCATTAAACAGGTCTCCGATCTTCACTGGGTAATAACCTCCTAAAGGAAAGACAATTAATAACAAATGTTTAATTATTTACTAATAAATAATATTTATAATAAGTCAGATTACAAAACATTATAGTTGCTACACCATAAATGCCAAAAGGAACCAACTAGTTTGTAGACATTTTGTTAACAATAAAAAGTAAATCTCTGGAAAATTGGTGCAGTATAACAGAAATAAAACAGTTCAGAATATCCCGTTATTGACAATTTTATTTATTTACACTGCCTGTCCAAAAAAAGTTGGTGTCTGGATTTAAATAAGCAAATACTTAAGAGCCTTTGCCTAAATAATTACACGATTCTTTTAACCCGAACTGATGCAGTGAGTAGCTTCTCATTTCTTAAAACAACCATATCAAAAGATGCATCCTGTGCTCAGGGAAAAGATGTTCTTATGTTTCAGAAGGATCAAATTACTGGCCTGCATGAAGCAAAGAAAACAATTAAAGGAACAGTCCACCGTACTTCCATAATGAAATATGCTCTTATCTGAATTGAGACGAGCTGCTCCGTACCTGTCCGAGCTTTGCGCGACCTCCCAGTCAGTCAGACGCAGTCAGACGCGCCATCACTCCTGTTAGCAATGTAGCTAGGCTCAGTATGGCCAATGGTATTTTTTGGGGCTGTAGTTAGATGCGACCAAACTCTTCCGCGTTTTTCCTGTTTACATAGGTTTATATGACCAGTGACATGAAACAAGTTCAGTTACACAAATTGAAACGTGGCGATTTTCTATGCTATGGAAAGTCCGCACTATAATGACAGGCGTACTAACACCTTCTGCGCGCTTCGACAGCGCATTGATATCTGAGCTCAGATATCAATGCGCTGTCGAAGCGCGCAGAAGGTGTTAGTACGCCTGTCATTATAGTGCGCACTTTCCATAGCATAGAAAATCGCCACGTTTCAATTTGTGTAACTGAACTTGTTTCATGTCACTGGTCATATAAACCTATGTAAACAGGAAAAACGTGGAAGAGTTTGGTCGCATCTAACTACAGCCCCAAAAAATACCATTGGCCATACTGAGCCTAGCTACATTGCTAACAGGAGTGACAGTGCGTCTGACTGCGTCTGACTGACCGGGAGGTCGCACAAAGCTCGGACAGGTACGGAGCAGCTCGTCTCAATTCAGATAAGAGCATATTTCATTATGGAAGTACGATGGACTGTTCCTTTAAGAGATTACTGAAATGACAGGAATTGGGATAAGAACTGTACAAGGCATTATTAAAACCTGGAAGGATAGTGATGCTATCACAAAGTCAACTTTTAGGAAAAAATGTGGTCGGGGGAAAAAATAAAAAATAAAAAATTCTGACCGACTATGATCAGAGATCACAAACACTTGGTGAAGTCAAATCATGGGGGGAAATAAATTGAAACTTGAACTCACAACTATGTTTAATAGTAAATGAATGAGCTTTCTACACTCACAATGTGAGAGAACTTTACAGGATTGGGACTAAACAGCTGTGTGGCCAGAAGAAAACCACTTCTTAGTGAGGATGATCAGAAGAAAATGATTCAATTTGTTAGGGAGCATAAAGATTGGACTCTGGAGCAATGGAAAAAGGTCATGTGGTCTGATGAGTCCAGATTGACCCTAATCCAGAGTGACGGGCGTGCCAGGATAAGAAGGGAAGCGCATGAAGCGATGCATCCATCATGCATAGTGGTGACTGTACAAACCTCTGGAGGCAGTGTTATGATCTGTGGTTGATTCAGTTGGTCAGGTCGAGGCTCAGCAACGTTATGGGGCAATAAAATGACGTCAGCTGACAACCTGAATGTTCTGGATGACCATTTTATCACATTTCTTCCCTGATGCTATCACAGAGTCCTGATCTTAACCCCGCTGAAAGTCCTTGGGATGTGCTGGAGAAGACTTTATTGCCGCTTTTCCACTACCAACGCGGCTGAGTTGGGCTGAGCCGTGCCGTGCTGAGTTGGGCTGAGTCGAGCTGAGCGGGGCTGTTGGAGTTGCATTTCGACTACAACCGCGCTGAACCGTGCTGGCTGGAAGTGGGTGGACACATTGGGTGGAGTTAGCGAAAGTGGGTGGACGTCACATGATGTCGTTAGGCGGCGCAAACAGTGACATCAGTGACCTTTTAAGCGGTAGTCTCACGACACGGAGAGTAAACAATAAACATGGAGTCGTTAGTGTTGCTGGTCTTGGTGCTGTGGCTTGTTGTCACCGACAACGCCAACAGATACTGGCAAGAGCGTATAGATGAGGCGAGGCGCATAAGGCTTCAGAAATTCTCGTAATTCGTAATTATTCTTCTTCCGGGTTTACGGTGTTTACAGATCCCAGCGCAGCGCTCGAAACTAACGGTGTCCCGATGTCCCGGGGACCATAAAAAATGTCATCGGGACACAAAATTATCATATCTGGGACAATCCCGGGACAATGGAAAAAAATAGATCTAGAAAAAAAGTTCTACATTAATATTATTTACAAAGCCGTAACACATACGTAGACATTCACCTAATTTGTCAATTTTAATTTTAAAACGTTAACAGCGAAAAATACATCGTAGCTACACTTTCGATGCACCTGCATCAGTAGGCTACAGAGCAGCGCATTCTGTTCTAGAATCTTCGGCCGGAGTCCGCATTATATGGACTTGGAATGGAATTGCTACCGCACACGCTGCGCCGACTCTTGCCAGAACAAAAATGCTGAAGTGGTTGAAGCGGACCGACCGCGGGGAAGAAACTGAAAGCCCAGACATAACGTCTCCGGGACCTTCAGGATCCAAAGTGTCATCGCCTGGTCTGCAGGCAACGCTAGCAACTGAATGAACTTAATGAGCACTGTTAGACACGTTATAAAATACAACAGGAATGATGTGGATGATATTGACGGAAGATACCGTTCAACAGAATAAGTGAGTTTTCTTGGTGTCTTTCTAGTTCAGAAAGTTTAGTCAGTCAGCAGCACAACTAGGCTCGGACCTGCCACTATGCTGATGTTGCTAACATTTGCACCCAAGTTTCGGCAGCGAAAGTTCATAAAATGGATAACGGAAAGTTCATAAAATGGATAACGGAAAGTTCATAAAATGGATAACGGAAAGTTCATAAAAATGGATAACGGAAAGTTCATAAAAATGGATAACGGTAATGGATAACGGAAAGTTCATAAAAATGGATAACGGTCTCATCTCATCTCATCTCATTATCTGTAGCCGCTTTATCCTGTTCTACAGGGTTGCAGGCAAGCTGGAGCCTATCCCAGCTGACTACGGGCGAAAGGCGGGGTACACCCTGGACAAGTCGCCAGGTCATCACAGGGCTATGGATAACGGTAATGGTGAAAATGATAAGTTGGCCTTATAAGTGCCAACAGATATTCAAGGTATAAGTAGATGAAATGAACATAAAAGGGGTCTTATTTTCAACTAAAGTGTACTGCAGATGTAGTGAGTTGAAACATTTTCTGAATGAGCTAGTTGGCCCCTTTAAATAAACGGGTATCTATTCATACAGTGAGATCGCCAAAGTTTAATAAACTGAAAATGCAATAACTGTAATTTTGAAGTAGATGATGTATAGGACATGTGTCACTTGTGTCTTAAATGATATAAAGGGTTCAAAATCACATAGTTACAAATATAATAGTAACTTCATATGATAATATTAACCACTGGTTATTTCAGAGAGGAAAAAAATGGGGACACTATTGCTTCCATTCGGGACAATACAACACAGAATTCGGGACCACTGGGGGACACAAAGAAAAAAAGTTAATTTCGAGCCCTGTCCCAGCGTGCTCGCGGGGCGTGTGTGGGCATGTGAGGACACTCCTCCTCACCAATCAGTGCACAGGGGAGTGTCTCCTCACGCCCCTAGCCCCACTCGGCTCGGTTTGGCTCGCTTCAGCCCTACTCCAAAACCGTGCGAGTTTTGGGTGCTGAGTAGGGCTAAAGCGAGCTGAGTCGTGCTGTTCTGAGGTAGTCGAAACGCGAGCCGTGTCGGGCTGAAGTGAGCTGAAAAAGGGTAGTGGAAAAGGGCCATAAGATGTGGTTCGACTGTCCCGTCATCAATACAAGATCTCGGTGAAAAATTGCCGCAACTCTGGTCCGAAATAAACGTTGTGACATTGCAAAAGGTTGTCAAAACAATTCCACAGCGAATGCAAAGCGAAAGGCGGTCCAACAAAATATTAAAAAGTGCGTCACTTTTTTGTCCAGGTAGTGTATTTTTTCCCCCACAGTAACAGTCACTCCATTTTATGTCAGTCACATCTAACCGCCCCATCTTTGATGATATTCCAATAAAAGCATGCCTTGTCATGTTTAATTCCTTGCATATTAGTTATAAATAGTGACTTACATCTCCACTGGTAATGTTACACGCTGCAAGAAGTTGGCGTGCTTGTGCTTGTGTAGTGGCTCTAAGAGATGCTTTGATGTATTACGCATCTGCCAATGTGTCACACAGCATTTCAAACTCAAATCTCAAACAAAACCCCATCGAATAAAATTAAGATCTGTTCCTGTGTAATCTCAGTGGTTTAACACTTCAACTTCTCCAAGGCGTCACTAATATTTCCAGTTCAATCCATCTTCTAGATGTGGAGAAAAAAACTAGTCTGTCTGAAAACGGTCACGTTTCACGCAAATAAAAACCCGGTCAGATAAAACAGCTGTATTATTGACTGTACCTTTGCAGTAATCTGCAGGATTCTCCTGCTCTTCATCATCTGATCCGAGGAGTTCTGCTGGGGGTGGGGTAAAATCAGGCGGGGGCGGACTCAGAGCCTGAGGCGGGGTTGTCGGTTGGGACAGGGCGATCTGAGTGGGAGGGGTTGTAGAGAAAGCAGAAGGTAGGCCCAGTGAAGGAGGTATGGAAGCACTTGGTGTTTCTGGTGATGAGAGGATGTAGGGAGAAGGAAGAGCTGTAACGGGGACCGAGATCGGGGCTGAATGGTGAACTGGTGCTACAGGTTGGAGGTCTGGAGCTACAAGCTGAAGGTCTGATGCCACAGGTTGGAGATCTGGAGCCACGGGTTGGAGGTCTGGAGGACTTTGTGAGAGATTCAGAGGAGGAGAGGGTGGTGTGTCCGGGGGAGTGGTGGCTCTGTGAATAGTAAGGATGTGGCACACTTCATCTGAGGTCTGGATCTGGGGCCTGTGAATCAAACAAACAAACAAACAAAAACAAAGCTATTACACAACTATGTAAAACCTGGGTGTCAAACTTCTTATTGTGTCCAATGTCGTCAAGTGAGCTGGATAAAAGAAAACCATGTTTATTCGACCAGTAAAACACCAACTCCTCTTAAATGTGTTCATTTATAGGCAATTAATCTGAAAGTTACAAATAACAGATGTAAAACTTGTGAAACAAACGCACAATTATTCACACGTTAACACATTTTGTCGGTAGCTGAGTTTACAGCTCTGAGTTTGTTTATTACTCAATGTTGACCTCTAGTGGAAGAACAGAGACTAGCTATTTATTTCCAAATCTTTCAAATACAGTCTCAGACACGATGCATTTACATTCCTGTCGGTATCAACTTGCTAAGAGTATATACAAGTCCTTCCTGCACCATACATGGCGCGTTTGGCGGTGCTGATCTCCGTTTCGTAGCCCTCGGCCTCTCACCTATATTACATAGCTAGGGTTACAGTGGGGGGGCTGGTCCTCTGGTAACCGCGAGAGTTTGACTCCCCACTCGCATCTATATTGCAGCATGCCTTGCCAGATGGCAGTAGGCACCTTTTTTTTTTATGATGGTCTTTGGTATGACCCGACCATGAGTAGAACTCATGATCTCCCGATCGAGAGGTGGACACGCTAACCATTGGACCACTCACCAGTTTTATATATATATATATAAGTGCTGTCAAAAATGTCGCGTTATTAACGCGTTAACTTGACTCAATTTTAACGGCGATAATTTTTTTATCGCGAGATTAACACTCTGTGACATGATGCCACGCCCCGCACAGCCAGAGTCCTCTGCCCTCCCCCGAAGAGCCACGGTGCTCGGCTTAGGTTTCGTTTTCCCATCGGCGGCTCCAGCCCCACTTTGCAGTGGCTGTGACAAGACGTGTTATGCTCTGCAATAAAAAAAATAAAAAAAAAACACTGGTACAACCAGTGTTCAAACTATGCCGCTATTTTCGGGGGGTCCCTTTTTTTCCCTTGGGGGGGTGCTTGCGCATGTCTCAGAGCGCGGATCTCCATCGTGCGCTCACTTCGGATATGCAAATGCTTCCCGTTACACACGATTGCTATGTCAATAAACATCATTTTGCCAATATTTTAGAGACCCCCCCCCAACATTTCCCAAATCATGTTTTCAAGGGATCTCATGTCTGTTTCAGGGGATCTCGGATCCCCCGAGTACCCCCGTAGTTCGAACGGTGAGCAAGCCCATTCACTTTTTTATGCTGGTAAGAGAATTACAATGGTTTTTCATGTGACAAAAATGTGCGATTAAATTGCGATTAATCGCGAGTTAACTATGACAGTCGCGACATTAATCGCGATTAAATATTTTAATCGCTTGACAGCACTAATATATATATATATATATATATATATATATATATATATATATGTATAAATAAACAGTGGTATGCAAAAGTTTGAGCACCCCTGGTCAAAACTGCTGTTACTGTGAACAGTTAAGCAAGTTGAAGATGAAATGATCTCCAAAAGGGATAAAGTTAAAGATGACTCATTCCCTTTATATTTTAAGCAAAAACAAATGTTTTAATTTTCATCTTTTACATTTTCAAAATGACAAAAAAGGAAAAGGGCCTGAAGCAAAAGTTTGGGCACCCTGCATGGTTAGTACTAGTAACACCCCCTTTGACAAGTATCACAGCTTGTAAACACTTTTTGTAGCCGGCTAATAATCTTTCAGTTCTTACCTGGGGGATTTTCACACATTCGTCCTTGCAAAAGGCTTCCAGTTCTACAAGTTTCTTGGGCTGTCTTGCATGCACTGCTTTTTTGAGATCTATCCACAGATTTTCAATGATGTTTAGGTCAGGGGACTGTGAGGGCCAGGGCAAAACCTTCAGCTTGGGCCTCTTGAGGTATTCCATTGTAGATTTTGAGGTGTGTTTTGAATCATCGCCTTATTGTAGGACCCGTCCTCTTTTTAACTTCAACTTTTTTACAGATGCTGTGATGTTTGCTTCCAGAAT
This sequence comes from Neoarius graeffei, assembly GCF_027579695.1. Lineage (NCBI taxonomy): Eukaryota > Metazoa > Chordata > Actinopteri > Siluriformes > Ariidae > Neoarius > Neoarius graeffei. The sequence continues at coordinate 83,684,377 of NC_083578.1, forward strand.
TTGCTGGTATTTATTCGAATCCATGCTTCCCTCGACCAGTGAAATGTGCCCTGTGCCACTGGCTGCAACACAACCCCAAAGCATGATCGATCCACACCCATGCTTCAGAGTTGGAGAGGTGTTCTTTTCCTGGAATTTGCCACCCTTTTTTCTCCAAACATACCTTTGCACATTGTGGCCAAAAAGTTCTATTTTGACTTCATCAGTCCACAGGACTTGTTTCCAAAATGCATCAGGCTTATTTAGATGTTCATTTGCAAACTTCAGATGCTGAATTTTGTGGCTAGGACGCAGGAACGGTTTTCTTCTGATGACTCTCCCATGAAGGTCATATTTGTTCAGGTGTCGCTGCATAGTAGAACAGTGCACCACCACTCCAGGGTCTGCTAAATCTTTCTGAAGGTCTTTTTCAGTCAAACAAGGGTTTTTATTTGCCTTTCTAGCAATCCAACGAGCAGTTCTTTCAGAAAGTTTTCTTCATCTTCCAGACTTCACCTTGATCTCCACTGTTTCTGTTAACTGCCATTTCTTAACATTACAATCTGAGGAAACAGCTACCTGAAAACACTTTGCTATGTTCTTGTAGCCTTCTCCTGCTTTGTGAGCATCAATTATTTTATTATTCAGAATGCGAGGGAGTTGCTTAGAGGAGCCCATGGCTGTTGATTTTAGGGACAAGTTTAAGGAGTCAGAGAATTTATACAGCTTTGAAATCTGCATCATCTGACCTTTCCTAATGAAGAATTTGAACAAGCCACAGCTCAATAAGCTAATTAAGGTCTGGAACCTTAGTAAAAGTTACCTGAGAACTCAAATGTATTGGGATGCCCAAATGTTCGCATGGTGTTCCTTTTCTTTTTTCACTCTCCAATTGTACAAAACAAAAATAAATACACAAGTCTTGCAGAAAACACTGAAAGGAAATGTCTTGTCTTTACCTTTATGCCTTTTGGTGATCAGTTCATCTTCTGCTCATTTAACTATTCACAGTAACAGACATTTTCGGCAAGGGCGCCCAAACTTTTGCATGCCATATATATATATATATATATATATATATATATATATATAAACACTGCTGTAATAGAGCTCTATTCTGGTTCTGAGGGCATCGCTACCATTTAATACTGGAACAGTTTTTAATCCTTTAAAATTGCAAATCAATGGCAAACCAGCTAGGAGATAAAACTATGCACCACCATGCACCCTTCTTCCCTTCCCTCAGAGCAGCACGTCATATCTGAGAGACGCTATAAAGAAATATGCGACAGAGATGAAAGCAATTATTATTTCTATGGTCACAGCGACGACTCTGATTGATGGGTCTTGCTTCAGGACTGTGGGTAGCTACTTCACTGGGGTTTCAGGATTTAAATAGGTTTTATAAAAAATAAAAAGTTGGAATTAGACCGAGTTGTGGATGCTGGAGGAGCGTACTTCATTGATGAGGAATCTCATAGCTCAAGGTAATAAAATTTTGTAAAGGATTATAAGCTACATTATGCTGAACACACAGCAAGAAAATGCTGTGCTAACAAGAAAATCAGGGCATAATAAAGTTTATCTCATCTCATTATCTCTAGCCGCTTTATCCTGTTCTACAGGGTCGCAGGCAAGCTGGAGCCTATCCCAGCTGACTACGGGCGAAAGGCGGGGTACACCCTGGACAAGTCGCCAGGTCATCACAGGGCTGACACATAGACACAGACAACCATTCACACTCACATTCACACCTACGTTCAATTTAGAGTCACCAGTTAACCTAACCTGCATGTCTTTGGACTGTGGGGGAAACCGGAGCACCCGGAGGAAACCCACGCGGACACGGGGAGGACATGCAAACTCCGCACAGAAAGGCCCTCGCCAGGGCTCAGTCGACTAAGGCGCCATACCATAAATCCGGGGACCCGGGTTCGATTCCGACCCGAGGTCATTTCCCGATTCCTCCCCGTCTCTCTCTCCAACTCATTTCCTGTCTCTACACTGTCCTATCCAATAAAGGTGAAAAAAGCCCTAAAAAAAATCTTTGAGAAAAAAAAAAAAAAAAAGGCCCTTGCCGGCCACGGGGCTCGAACCCGGACCTTCTTGCTGTGAGGCGACAGCGCTAACCACTACACCACCGTACCGCCCCATTATTATTATTATTATTATTGCCATTGATTAAAAGCTACAATATAAAAAAAATTGAGTAAGCAAGCAAACACAAACCCATAAATTGAGTAAAATAAAACTAATCATTCAATTATGATGAAAGAAACAGTGCTGTGTAAACGGAGGACGGGCCAATCTGTCTGCTCAGAGCCGTAATCCATAAACAAACACCTCACCTGATGGAGGATTTAGTGCTCGGTTATTCTCATCTCATTCTCATTATCTGTAGCCGCTTTATCCTTCTATAGGGTCGCAGGCAAGCTGGAGCCTATCCCAGCTGACTACGGGCGAAAGGCGGGGTACACCCTGGACAAGTCGCCAGGTCATCACAGGGCTGACACATAGACACAGACAACCATTCACACTCACACCTACGCTCAATTTAGAGTCACCAGTTAACCTAACCTGCATGTCTTTGGACTGTGGGGGAAACCGGAGCACCCGGAGGAAACCCACGCGGACACGGGGAGAACATGCAAACTCCACACAGAAAGGCCCTCGCCGGCCACGGGGCTCGAACCCGGACCTTTTTGCTGTGAGGCGACAGCGCTAACCACTACACCACCGTGCCGCCCCTGCTCGGTTATTATTATTAAAAATATTTTATTGGTATAGAAGTGAGTCAAAATAACTTCCACTTCTATCTTTCAGACTTTACTCTTATTGTTCATTTCATGCTCCCAGCAGTCTGTGCTCTTGACCTTTTATGGAGTTTTGTGGGCGTCGCTACAAGCAAAGCAGGTGTTTTGGAATGCATTTTACGGGTGATCGATATGCAGTACTGTCCAAAAGTCTCAGGCACATATAAAGAAATGCTGGAGGCTAAAAATGGCTTAAAAATAATGAAATGAAATGTTTCAACATTAAAAAAAAAAATACTATAAACAGTAAGTCACAATAAATCAATATAACAAAGTCAATATTTGGTATGAGACGACCCTTTGCTTAAAAAAAAAAAATAGTAGTCTGAGGTACAATGAGTGCAGTTTTATGCGGAAATGAGCTGTAGGTTTTCCTGAGCATCTTCCAGAACCAGCCACAGTTCTTCTGGACACTTTGTCACACTCGCTTCGTAATTTTGCACCAAAACCCAGTAGCCTTGATTATGTTTTCTTTTTTAATCTGAAAAGTGCTCTCTTACGGAATACGCTGCTCAGATACAAACTTTTTTTTGTGTAACATTTAATTTTGTGCTGGGAAAAAAAAAGTGAACGTTTGGAACTCAAATGTTTTTGTACTGACGCAATCATGTAGAAGTCATTAAAAAAAAAAAAAAGGAGGGGGGCAAGACTTTTGCACAGTACCGTATAGGCATGGGAGTACAAAGAAAATCAGTCTTTTTTAAAGGTCCCATGGCATGAAATTTTCACTTTCTGAGGTTTTTTAACGTTAAAATGAGTTCCTCTGACCTTCTTAAGTCACCCCAGTGGCTAGAAATTTCATAATGTGTAAGCCAAACTATGCCCACCCTTTGTCAACATTTGAGAATGGCGCGTCAAAATGGCGCGTTGATAAGCTCTTCCCTTTACTACGTCAGCAAGGGAGACGATCCCCACGCCCCCCCTCTGGATTCCCACCCACTGTATGGATTGCCCGCCCAGCTCAAAAGTTGCCACCAAACATGGAAGTTGCGCTGTACATGGATGTGACAACACAGAAAGGAGTCTGTTTTTACTGCCGACGGGAGAGCCCCTGAAGACGCAGTGGCTTAATTTTATTTACTCCAATAATACGCCGTCGAGTCTACCTAAGACGGTGTATGTTTGTCGGAAGCATTTTCCTGATGAATGTTTCCACAACTTGGGACAGTACAGGGCAGGTTTTGCACATCAACTGTCACTGAAGCCTGGGTCCGTACCAAGCATCCTTGCCGCATCAGCCACAAACACCGAACAAGTAAGCGTATAACTGTTAAGTCGTTTTGCCGTGTTTTAAAATCGGTGCGTTAGCCTTGCAATGGCTACATTAGCTGTGCAGCTAACCGCTTCCTGCAGTTAGCCAGGTACTCTGCGCTACAAAACCAAAAAGCATGCAGCATGCTCTGTTATAATAGCCAATCAAAACAGTTTTTACAAAGACACCCACATTCTTTTTTTTAAGTCACTTGTTCATTTTATTTGTTTGTTCAGTAAAAACCCAAACATTTGTTGAATTTATTTTATTTCCTCGCGTCGCACCTTAATGACGTCAGCGCGCGGTATTTTTCCCTTCGCGGTTTGTTCCTTCTCTCTCGCCATAGTAAGACACCCACATCCGCTTGTTCTGACCCACTGGAGGCAGCGTCACAGTGCTGTTAGCCAATCAGAGGTAACACATTTACATGTCATGAATATTAATGATAAGAGCTGAAATCCTGTCGTTCTCCCGCCACCCGCTCCTCCACCAAACTAGAACAGCCTGAAACAGGAGAACCACAGCATTTTTTTCACCAAAACCAGCTCACAGGGCATTCATTCATACTAGAGACCACCGCACAATTAATGAAAAAACGATGCAATGAGACCTTTAAAAACACTTATCAATCTGGCGGAAAAATTTAATTCAGTTTAGGTTACGCAAATATTTACACACGAGTTCACTAAAAGGCTGATCAGTGAGGCTCAATGTTGGTACGGAGATCTTAGACATCTAGAACTAACCGTGCAGAGATCTGATAATGGGCGTAAAACTTCAAATCTGCTGAGAAGGCTTGAGGTTTTTTTTTTTTAGGATGCACCAATCCTGCTGTTTGTTCCACTTTCTATACCTTGCGAATACCCGTCGGTGTAGATTAAGGTAAGGACAGTAGGAACATGTCCCTAGCATCTTTCAGGAAAGCTGAAATATCCTTACCAACATTTAGACCTGTAAATCACGGCGCAAACTGAGAATTTTTATTCATTTATTTATTCCATTAGGCACTGTCATGCACTTCATCCTCAGCCAGACTGGGTTAATGATCCATACTACCCGGCTCGCGCACACTGCAGGGTAGGATTACTGCACACGCGCATGAATAGAGTCGCTCAACACCACCTTGTCCACGTCAGTCAGTGTATCAGCTACTGATGGAGACAGGTGATGGATGGGGAGTAAGTAGTTTGGTTATTATCTAAACAGGAATACTAGATTTTTTTTTTTTTTTTATATCTTCTAGTTGACTGTAAAAAGGTTAAAAAAAACAAAAACAAACATATATATATTTATTACACAGGCACGAGTGTTTTAGTGGGAAATACGACACTCGTATTTTTCATCCGAGCTCCATCCGGGACATGGAGAACCAAAACCGTGATATAAATCTCTATACGTCACTTGTGAGGAAATCGATGAACTGTTTTGATAAATTTGGGGACTTTTTGTTTGTGAATGTGCCGATATAATAAAAAGAAACTCACACGTTGGCTTGAAGATATGAAGTTTATCTTCTCTTGTTGAAAAACTCGCATTTTACATACAAAATACATCGCGGATCTGAGTGACGTATTTAAATAATATTGGCTGGCATTTTTTTTCGTGGTCTATCAGATATATTCCATACAGCTAGCATGATATTGAACAAGTCGAAGACGAGTAGCTGAATGGAATATATCTGATAGACCACGAAAAAAAGCCAGCCAATAGTATTATTATTATTATTATAATAATACATACACATTCCTTTCGAGCGTTCAACATGTCTTTCTCTTTCAAAATTCTTTCAAAACCTTCCGTATTTAGCGAAGCAAACCTGGCGGCCATGTTTGTTTCAAACTGTCCCAGTCGCTCACTAGTGCGGAAGTTTCACGTCTCCGGCGCATAACGTCAGGTTGTCTTGACAACCATGCAATATCGTAAACCATATTCAATGCTCATTCTCCATTGGGTAGAGTGACGTAATAAGACGTAGGATAAGCGATATGCTAACAATATTGCATGCTATCAAACCAAATGAATGAAACACACTAGAAGGGAATAGAACACGTTTTTATTCCATCGAAAAAGTGTCCTGTATGTAGAATAATTCCTGATATTTCACTCCGATGACGTCACTCCTAGTGTTTTCCCGCTGACTAGTCAAAATTAAAATTCTTCTGATTGACTTGCGTATTTTTTTTTGTGGATGTGTCCATATTATACAAAGAACATTACACGGTGGAGCAAAGATATGAAGTTTATCTTCTCGTGATATATCCATTCACCACTCGAAGATAAACTTCATATCTTCACGTAACCATGCAATATCCTCTATTTAATTTTTTTTTCGCGGTCCGGTTTCCATCAAATCCCGCACTCTGATTGGCTGGCAAGGGGGTCCGTATAATACAGTACGGACCCCGGTTACGGACCTCTGGCGCCTCGCTCGTTCACAACAACAAACATAGTAGCAATTTTTGTCAACATTTATTTTCGCATTTCTCAGGAGAATAGCATTAATTTTACAGCATGGATAGCGATAACGACAGTGTTCACAGCGAAAGCGAGTTTTACTCCCCTGAGGAAGAAGAAATAAAAGAAAACATTTCAGGAGAAAGCTAAAAACCTCTAACTGCTGCTAACACCGAGCAAAAACATGGCTGAATCCTGAATGACTCAATTTTGTATAAATAGGGGACTACATAGGCGGCAAAATGTAGTTTTTTCCTGCCATGGAAGTGCACTTGTATACCGAGGAGGAAGCCATTTGCGTTACAGCCGTGAATGAGGATTCAAAATGGCGGCTCGGCTCGGTTTTCCCTTTCGGGCGCTCTCGTTTTCTGTTAGAATTTGGTAAAGAAAAAAATAAGTATATTATTTACCAGCTTAAGGTCGGTCCGTATGGTGAAATACCGTGACCTCGGCCTTGAATACTGACCTCGGCCCAGAGGGCCTCGTTCAGTACTTTCAAGACCTCGGTCACGGTATTTCACCATACGGACCTCTCAGCTGGTAAATAACATATATAAATGGGCATAAGCTTGCTATCTAGGTAGTTAGTTAACAGCGAGTTATGCCGTGACTTTTTTTTTTTAACTTTAATCTTGATTCGTATGATGGGCTTCCTTAAATAAACCAATTTCATGCTTGTTTGTATTATATAATGTCAGACAGTGACTTTAGGAGACATTTTGTAAATAGCTGACACTTGGCTAGGTAAATGTAAAACCTTTTTGCAGGTCAAGTTTCTGTTCAGGATGTGCCTTGAATACTGGCTATCGCTGAGATAGCTAGCGAATGTTTATCTCCCAGCCTATTTTTGTGAGCAAATATCAAATAGCAGGCAAACGTTGATTAATAAAACAGAGGAATATAAAAAGTTAACGTACGTCCCTGAGAATAATTTCTTGCGTCTGTGTGTGTTTATCAGTCATGTCTGAGCTTTGATTAAAATAAAATAAAAAAAAAAATCATGTGTCAAATGGACATCACCAAACACCAGTCTACTGTGTGGGCGATTCCCAGCTTCATAGTAATGTCATTAATGATGATTAGTAGCAAATCAATGAAACCAATCAAACCAACGGGGGGACCCCCCCCCCCGAAAGTCCCCCCACACACATTTTAAGGACCGAAGAAACAGGACAGGAGCGCAGTGCAGTTCTATTGTAAAAAAAAATTGTTCTAATTATTGTTCTAAAATAAACATGACCCCTTTAACTGTTTGTTCAGGTCCAAATGCTCTGTAATCGGAGCCACAGGGAGGAGTCCTGCAGGTCACCATCCTGATTCAGCACATAAAGTTAGGGGAAACACTGATTAGCTAATAAAAAATATATACTTTAGCGAGCCTAATTAGTGCATCCCTGCCAACTTTCAAACCGGCGAGTTGGCCTAGTGGTTAGCGTGTCCGCCTCTCAGTCAGGAGATTGTGAGTTCTACTCACGGTCGGGTTATACCAAAGACCATCATAAAAATGGTACCCACTGCCGTCTGGCAAGGCACGCTGCAATACAGATGCGATTGGGGAGTCAAACTCTAGCGGTTACCAGAGGACCCGCCCCCCACTGTAACCCTAGCTACATAAGAGGCCGAGGGCTACGGAAACGGAGATCGGCGCCGCCCTATGCGCCACATGGCGTCGGAAGGACCAACTTTCAAGCCAAACCTACTGTATACCCGAGCACTGATACCAAGATTCTTTTAGAAAACAAGCCAAAATCTTGTGTTGCAGTCATATGAAACAAAGCATGATTAATAGGGTGCATCAGTTGCCCTCACTTTCATAAAATCTGATGCATTTTTGATTGGGTGTTCCTTTTCACCAATAAAGACATCCTGTGAAATTTTTTGACCATATTCAAAAGTCTAATGGTGGCACCATGAGGTTCATTTTTTGCCAAAAAAACGCTTATTTTATGTTTTCGCGCAAGGTTTGAATCACAATGTTGGGCTCCATTTATTGATTTCTTGTGACCCAGAGATCATGTTAAGAACCTTTGCAAGGGATTGAGAAGCATTAATGTGATTCATAATACATTTGTATTGTTTAGTTGAACAATCAGGGTTTTTTCTAGAAAAATTTAGTATGAGGGCGCTCACCATGGCGAGGGAGCGAAGGGGGGGGGGGGGGGAGATGGTGCCGGTTGTCCACCCCCCCACCGTGCGAAGCCTTTGAAAAACTGAGGCTACAATGGGACATTCTGAGGCTATCTGAGAGGGAAATTGTAACAAATTGTCTGTCAACATTGAAAAAGAAAGAAGTAATCTTCTTCTGCCCCGGACAGTCTTTGGCTTTCTTCCGTTTCGTGCCGCGGGATGACATCTTTAAATGCCCAAGTGTCAACAAAAACAACTCGCGAACTACTTCTGTCAAAAGCTCCCGCGCCGGTGGTTGAAAGGTCATTCAGTCTCGAGAAATCTCGCTCTACAAGTCAGCTGACCTTGTATGTAACCCATGTCAAATCTTGCGAGAGCAGCCGCGACAAGTAAACAACTAAACAACATGGCGCCTCAGTCTGGAAAACGCCGATTCAGATTGTTTTTGCACCGTCTGGCGGTGTATCTACTATGATTGGAATATTTTTAGAGTAATTATAACGTATTTGATGATCAGACACATTGTCACGTGGTGTTGCTGGGATGTTTTCACGGAGAAAAGATCGTTTTGAGAAAGATTGCATGTTGTGCAGTAGCATATAAGTGCATGGCCTAAGTGTGACTTGGGGTTCAATCGGCATTTCGGTAAGAGGGCGCACGCCGAGAGTAAAGGCCTCTGCATGCTCTTGCGACAAGGCTTTCGCAGATAGCTTTTCGCAGACAGTTGTAATTTATTGTTGAGCGGGAGTAATAGGCGTGCGCGATGTTATTCACCGGCACAACGCAAGGGGGCGCGAAGTCGCTAGGAGTAGTTGGTGGGTGTGGTTAGTGGAGTGTTTATCCTCCGGTTACTTATAATGACTAGAACTTTTTTTTTTTATAATGACTAGAACTGGAGTCGTATAGATGTCCATACTTCCTCAATCAACCGCTCTTCATGCTGCTCCATCTTCGCTCGTGTTTTTAAAAATGCCGGTCATGAAAACAAAACAAACCGGGAAAGTAGGGAAGCGGAAGTGCGTGTACAGCGGATGTAGAGTGGACCAATCAGAGCCCTCTTGTCTGCGGCGCTGTCTGCGAGGCTTCTGCGGTGGTCACAATTTTTGGGAGGTGCGCGCAGAGCGTCTGCGAAGGTGGGGGGGCTACGCAGACACTGTCTGCAACGCTATCTGCGAGGATTGGGTTGTCAGTATAAATTGGCCTTAAGAGGGCGCAGCGCCCCTGTTCCCCGGTTTAGACGAAAGCCTGACAATGATTCAGTGAACAGCTAAAACTCAAACTGTGCTTGATAATATATTTAGAATATGTACTAAAAATGTGTATCTAGGATATTTGGTATACTCTATAAGGTGCCATAATGTTTCATGAAAAGTGATCGAAATTTTGTCATAAAAGTCATAAAATAGCAGCTTTTTCCATAACTTTGAGCTCCTGGTGCCACCATTAAACTTTTGAATTTTGTCAAAATATTTCACCCAGTGTGTTTTCTTACCAAAAGGAACATAAAAACAAAAATGCATCATGATCGGAGGAACTTTTCATTTTTAGGGGGCAACTGATGCACCCTAATGATTAAGACTGTGCGTCATGTTAAATCAACGGAGCACGAACTCAGGGCAAAAAATACATCGGTGAATCAGGTTGGAAAATATGTCCAACCCAGTGATCCACAACCCAATCCAGAGTCTCGGGGCAGCGTTCAGCACTGATAGTGATACTCGGCAGCGGATCAGTGCACCTCTCTGTGTTTTGTTGTTTGTTTTTTTAATATGTATGTTATGCTACAGTACAAGTCACCACCAGTGCTCCTGATCATCAGTCTGATGACTGTGCTGCTGTTCATATGTATTGTTCAGGTGACATTAAAATAGACACACATGGGCAGAAGGGGAGGGCAGGAGTCAGTGTGCATATGTGGAGAAGTGAGTCCCTTCACCGGCTGGAGATATTTTTAGCACACACTCATACACTGCAAAAAAAAAAAAGAAATCTGGGCCATGTCCTGTTATGTGTGTGTGTGTGTGTGTGTTGTAAGGATACTTACCCGAGCTCAACACTAGGAATCACCACCTCTGTGGTTGATTTGCGGTGTTTCTTTTTCTTTTTCGGCTTCTTTGCTCGGTTGTTCTGCGGGATTGTGTTACCGCTGGACACTGCCATCACACACACACACACACACACACACAGTGTTATCACCCTTATCTCACTGCTATTCCCACATCACACTGGGTTCAGTCCCGAATTGGCTCTGTACTATACCCGTAGTGCACTAGCTATGACGTAGACGCCACTGCTTCTATGCCTACCTAGGGCCCTCACATAGGGCGCACAGAGCTGTTTGAGATTCTACCCCCGTATAACGGCGAATCAAAACACTGACAGCCCCAAGGAATAATTTAATCTACAAAATAAGACCGGTTTAAACCAGTATACTTATTTAAATCCATATTTCAAAATGCTTCATCATTATTTGTGAGTTTACCGTGAAGAAATAAGAGACGCTGCGTCCTGGTGGCTAAGCTAACTAGCTCGCTACACCGCTAGCCTCTTCATATGTAATGCAAAGTGCTAGCTGAGACTCGTTTTCAGATTAAACTTCTGACATTAAATGACTAAACCGGCGTTTACACAACTGTATCGCTTAAATATACACGGTGTATGTGCGCATCAGCAAAAACAAAATTTCACCGAAATCGATTTTGTTTTTAAAACTCTCACCGTCAGTCGATATCATCGGGACAGCTGTCACCGCGCGCGCACGCGTTTCTGCGGCACGATTTGCGCATGCGCAGTTGAGGAGGACGGCTGGAGAGACAGGTGGTTGTGTGGCCATGAATAAACGCTTTACGAGCATGCAAGCAATGACGGACCATGTACACATCCATCCAAGCCATCCATTCAATCCGTCCATCCATCCAAGCCATCCGTCCGATCCATCCATCTTTCCATTCAATCCATCCATCCCATCCAGCCATCCATTCATTCAATCCATTCATCCATTCCATCAATTCAATCCATCCCATCCATCTATCCATTCAATCCATCCATCCCATCCAGCCATCCATCCAATCCATTCATTCAGTCCATTCATCCATTCCATCAATTCAATCCATTCCATCCATCCATCCCATCCATTCATTCAATCCATTCATCCATTCCATCAATTCAATCCATTCCATCCATCTATCCATTCAATCCATCCATCCATCTATCCATTCCATTCATCCATTCCATCCATCTATCCATTCCATTCCATCCATCTATCCATTCAATCCATCCATCCATTCAATCCATCCATCCATCCATCCAATCCATCAATTCAATCTATTCCATCCATCTATCCATTCAATCCATCCATCCATCTATCCAATCCATCCATCCATCTATCCATTCCATCCATCCATCCATCCATTCAATCCATTCATTCAATCCATCCATCCATCCCATCCATCCATCCATCCATCCATCCATCCATCCATCCATTCCATTCATTCAATCCATTCATCCAATCCATCAATTCAATCCATTCCATCAATCTATCCATTCAATCCATCCATCCAATCCATCAATTCAATCCATTCCATCTATCCATTCCATCCATCCATTCCATCCATCCATCCAATCCATCCATCTATTCATTCAATCCATCCATCCATCCATCCAATCCATCCATCTATCCATTCCATCCATTCCATCCAATCCATCAATTCAATCTATTCCATCCATCTATCCATCCATCCATCTATCCATTCAATCCATCCATCTATCCATCCATCCATCCATCCATCCATCCATCCATCCATCCTTCAATCCATCCATCCATCCATCCATTCCATCCATTCCATCAATTCAATCTATTCCATCCATCCATCCATCCATCCATTCAATCCATCTATCTATCCAATCCATCCATCCATCCATCCATCCATCCATCCATCCATCTATTCATTCAATCCATCCATCCATCCATCCAATCCATCCATCCATTCCATCCAATCCATCAATTCAATCTATTCCATCCATCTATCCATCCACCCATCTATCCATTCAATCCATCCATCTATCCATTCAATCCATCCATCCATCCATCCATCCATCCATTCAATCCATCCAAATTAAGGAGAGAAAATAAAGGAGTGTGACATTACCACAGCTAAGTCAGACACAATTAGAAACACATTCATTCATTTTTATTAACTGCTTTATCCTGGTCAGGGTAATCCAAGTAATAGTGAGTGCAGCAGAGAAGTGAAGGAGAGAGTGCAAGAAGGTTGGAATGGAGGAAGAGAATGTCAGAGGTGATTTGTGACAGAAGGTTGCCATCAAGAGTGTACAAGACAATAATAAGAGCAATGATGTTGTACGGTTTGGAGACAGTGGCACTGACAACAAGACAGGACGTGGAACTGGAGGGAGCAGAGCTAAAGGTGTTGAGATTCTCACTGGGAGAGACAACGCTGGACAGGTTTAGAAATGAGAATATTAGAGGAACAGGACATGTAGGACGGCTTGGCAACAAAATGCGAGAGGCGAGACTGAGATGGTTTGGACACGTACAGAGGAGAGATCCAAGGTATATTGAGGAAAGGATGCAGGAGATGGAGTTGCAGGTAGAAGGAAAAAAGGACAACCAAAGATGAGATTTATGGATGTGGTGAAGGAAGGCATAAGGCCGGTTGGTGTGACAGAAGAAGATACTGCATACAGGAGGAGATGATGGAGGGACGTTATATATTGTGGCAACCTCGAACAGGAACAGCCAAAAGATGATGATGATGATGATCCTGGTCAGGGTCACTTCTTTCCCCCCTGTTCTACCAAAACTGAAAAACTTCAAGAGCTGCACCAACATTTTGCTGGTTTAGAACCAAGAACTACTTACATCAGGGCCTGTGGATGGGATTATCATGACCACCATGATACAAAACTTTGTGATTACCTTTTTTTTTTTTTTTAAACAGAGCTAATGTATTGACCAGTGTGCCTCATCCAAAGAAGAAGAAGAAGAAGAAGAAACAGAGCTGGACGTGAAATTGAAGCAGCAGTGGTCCATGAAGGAGACAAACTCTCTCGTACACAGATGTATACAGTGACATACAGTGATGTGGCTCTGTGGTGGCTCTTGAGCCCATGGAAAAGCAAACCGGTTCTTAGAAAGTTTACAAGTTGAACCAACTCCGAACCAGCACCAGCACTAACCCAGAACTAGCACTTAGTTTGTGTTGGTGGAAAGCAGGTATTTGGTTCCAAAGTCTATCCTGGGAACACTGGGCACACAGTGGGAATACACCCTGGATGGGATGCCAGTTCATCACAGGAAATCAGGAAATCATACACACACACACATTCATACACTAGCTGCAATTTATAGCAGAACTGATCCACCTACTGGAAGGAAACCAGAGAACCTATGAAGAAAGGCATGCAAAAATAAAAGTATGAAAATAAAACACCTCCAAATCGCTCAAGAACACTATAAATTACTGTAAATTAACGTAACTTCTGTAGTTCTGTGGACTATTTATCATCCTCGATCTTTCCTAACTTTGTACATTAAAAAATGACAGTGAAAAAATATTTTTGTGCCACATTCTACTGAACACGGGCGGCACGGTGGTGTAGTGGTTAGCGCTGTCGCCTCACAGCAAGAAGGTCCTGGGTTCGAGCCCCGGGGCCGGCGAGGGCCTTTCTGTGTGGAGTTTGCATGTTCTCCCCGTGTCCGCGTGGGTTTCCTCCGGGTGCTCCGGTTTCCCCCACAGTCCAAAGACATGCAGGTTAGGTTAACTGGTGACTCTAAATTGACCGTAGGTGTGAATGTGAGTGTGAATGGTTGTCTGTGTCTATGTGTCAGCCCTGTGATGACCTGGCGACTTGTCCAGGGTGTACCCCGCCTTTCGCCCGTAGTCAGCTGGGATAGGCTCCAGCTTGCCTGCGACCCTGTAGAAGGATAAAGCGGCTAGAGATAATGTGATGTGATGTGATTCTACTGAACACCTTAGATTATTATTATTTTAAATATAAATTAAGGTTTTCGCTTGTATTTTTTTTCTGAAAGACGGATTTATTTTTACATCATGCACCAATCCTAAACTGTGCAAATTGTATATATTCTAAAACAATATTTTTACATTTTTAAAATAAAATAAAATTTGTCTTTACCTTTACAATTTTAGACCTTTACATGCCTTTTTTAATTTTTAACACTTTTTATTTTATTATTTTTATCATTTAATTTTATTAAAATTTTTAATTCGTTCATTTTTAATTATTATTTCAAGCATACTCTTTTAGCCTTTTTTTGAACTGATGTACAATCCATGGACTTTTTATAGGATATTTGATCGAGTCAAAGTTCATGCATCTTGCAATATTAAGTTTTTAAAAAAGAGGAAAAAATTCTGAAGAATCTGGATTTATACGTGTATAAAAATTGATGCAAGAAAGAGTTAATTTGTGTTGTCAGCTGTTATTATTGTTAGTAATACTGTTATTACCATACATAATGACATTTTAATCTCTCTCTCTCTCTCTCTCTCTCTCTCTCTGAATAATATGGCTAGTTGATGTGGTTTAAATATTTCAGGTCTCAAAATGCTGACACTGTGAGACACGAGTTGAGAGGATTTCTGGACATCTTGTTGCCGTTAGTTACAGCGCGTGTTCTCTTAAACCTGAAGTACAACATCGTCCTTTATCTATCTATCTATCTATCTATCTATCTATCTATCTATCTATCTATCTATCTATCTATCTATCTATCTATCTATCTATCTATCTATCTATCTAATTTTGGACTTTTATTAGTTTTGTGTTCTAGTAAAAGATTTTCCAGCTTCTTCCTGTCTGTTCAGGCATTTCAGCTTTTAAATTTGCCTTTAAAACAGCTCCCTGAAGCCTGAAAAAAGGCCACTGAAGGGAGAGATACATTTATTTATTTATTTATTTATTTATTGCCTGTTCCTATTTTAAAGGTGCAATATAGTTGGTTGTTTTATTTCTTACTTTAACAAACAACCTGGAAGCCATGCAATGGTTTAAATTATGGCCTCAAGACAAGTGCATTATGTAGCTGAGAAACCTGTAAAAAAAAAAATCCTGTGATTTCCTTTTGTTTACATCTTGAGAAAGTGTGAAAAGGCAGAAGAGATGACAACTAATCCAAGAGCCTTTCCATGAATTAACCCTTCAGTAAGCTCAAGGCTGGTTTTGTTTTTTATGTTTGTGAGATTATTATCCTCTTATTTGAAGGAAGAATTTGTTTCATTCGCAGTTTAACATTTTAGGAAGGTTTTTTTTTTTCGGGTGATGATAATCTTCAGCCTAAGAAGAAGAGCTTTATTTATCACATGCACACTTAAGCATAGTGAAATTTCTCTCTGCAGTTAACCCATCTGAACACGCACGTGAACAAATGAACACACACACATACCCAGAGCAATGGGCAGCTACGCTACAGCGCCCAGAGGAGCAGTTGGGGTTTAGGTGCCTTGCTCAAGAAGAAGAAGACGACTTTTTTGTCACAACTACATTCAAGTACAGACTTAAACACACAGTGAAATTCCTCCTCTGCATTTAACCCATCTGAAACAGTGAACACACACAAGTGAGCAATGAGCACACACACATACCCAGAGCAGCCCAAGGCCGCCTCCTATTAATCTAATCACGTCTTTGAACTGTGGAGGAAGTCCACGCAGACAAGGGGAGAACATGCAAACTCCACACAGAAAGGCCCCTCATTGGCCACTGGACTCAAACCCAGAACCTTCTTGCTGTGAGGCAACAGTGCTAACCACTACACCACTGTGCCACCTACCTCCTTTACTCGTTTTGTTCTTTTCTATAGACGCTTGTCATTTATAAGTCCATGCACTGTATATTCTTACTTCATCATTAAATTTATTTTTAGTCATTATTTAGTTGTAATATGAATCAACTGTGTAAGCATAAATCAAGGGTTTTAAATTTTCCTTTGTGAAATGCTTTGCTTCTTTTGATTGATATGTAAATATAACCCATATTTGTTTTAATTTTTTTTTTTGATAAATTCTTTCATTTGTGACATTTTAACATACAAACTATGTAAAGGTTGCTTTACAATTGGGGGGGGGGGGGGGGGAGTCCACCAAATGAAGGTCAGGATGTCATTCCAATGGTGTAGCAGCCACAGTCCCACCAAAAGGCGCACGAAAACAAGTCCCACACCTCCAGCACAGCCGCTGCGACGGCACCAGGCAACCTCACTCAGAACACCACACCATGGATCCACAAAGCGAGCACAGAAGCACCGCCAGGCAGAGCACTGGTATGTCCCAAACTGCCTGCACAGCTGCCGCAACGCCACCGAGCAACATCGCTCGGAACATCACGCCAAGCATTAAAGCACAGAGCGCTGGACAACCATGATGTTAAAATGAGCAACAAGCTCACTGCAGTCCATAGTGAGGAGCACAGGCATCACCCACAGCGAACCAAGGCCTGGAGAGAACCGACGCCCAAAACTGGGTCCAGAGCTACACCACAACCGGCGGACAAAACACTCAAACAAAAACAAACCACACAAACACAAAAAAGAAAAACAAAAGAGAAAATAAAATAAAAATCTCCGGTGAGAAGCGGCAGCCAGAATGCACACAACGTACTCTTAACCGGAAACGGAAATGCTTCCACTTTATTTATTTATCACTACTATTATTTTATACAGGCAGTGAGGGTGGTGCAGTGATTAGCACTGGCGCCTCGCAGCAAGAAGGTTCCAGGTTTGAATCTCACAGCCGATGAGGGGCCTTTCTGTGTGGAGTTTGCATGTTCTCCTCATGTCTGCGTGGGTTTCCTCCAGGTGCTCAGGTTTCCCCCACAGTCCAAAGACATGCGGTTAGGTACAATTGGCTACGTCCATGACCAAAAGCAGCGCAGCAAAGGAGCGGCTAGCTGGATGTACTTACTGAGCCAAGAAACACTAGGAAAAGGGACCCAACCCAGAACACACTGGACAGGTGAAGAAGAAGAAGATTTTATATTAAGGATGATAATTATTACTCAGTGTGAGCATGCATCATTTATGACAAAGTTGACTTTTTTTTTTATCACGTTAGATGTATTGAAAACTACAAAGTTGGCAGTGTTTTGTCAATAGTGTCCATTTTGATAATACCAGATATTCCTCTCATGGTAATCTTTACATGCCACCTTAAAGGACTAACGTACAGTAGGTAAAAAACTACTTCCTTCGCTACCACCCAAATTTGCAAAAAACCTTCTTCAGGCCATCAAATTGTCAAACAGGTTCTCTTTTGCTAAAAAAGTGAAACTTTATCTTGTAGAATAACAAATTAAAAACTAAATCTTAAAGCTAGACGGCCTTTTGATTTCATAAAATCGGTGAAATTTAGTGCTCTCTGAAATGTGGTCATATGTTTGTTTCTGTAATATCTCACAAAAATATCAGACCATTCTGTTCCGTGGCTGGGAACTTATTTAATTTGAGGGGATTAAAGCAAATAATGTGCATGAAATCGCTCGCTTCGCGCAGTCAAGCAGACAGAGGAAGTCTGTGCGTGTGCGCATGCGCAGGTTTACCTTTGACGCTGCACTGACAGTTCCATCATTCTGTCGTTAAATGAACAGCTGATCACACCGAGCTGCTTGCTGACCGCCGATATATATTTATTAGTTTGGTCCTGCGTTTCCTTTCCTTCGTATATAACATAACGTCTTTTCTTCTCGCTTTCCATTACTGTAGTCGGTCTTTCATGCTTCATTTGCACACTCACATCCACCATTTTTCTCTCCTGTTTCAAGTTTGTATCCCACAATGCCTTGTGCGAACAGGGAAAGCCCACCACGTCATGCATGATGTAGTATCTTGTATTGCGTCATGGTGAAGCAGGAAAAAAATAGCGGAGAATTTAAAGCCACGTGGCTCTAAATTCATTGTCTCGTCATCTCGTCTTCTTCCGCTTTATCCGGGACCGGGTCGCGGAGGCAGCAGTCTAAGCATGGAAGCCCAAACTTCCCTTTCCCCAGACACCTTGGCCAGCTCCTCGGGAAGAACACCGAGGCGTTCCCAGGCCAGCCAAGAGACATAGTCCCTCCAGCGTGTCCTGGGTCTCTCTCCAGGGAGGTGTCCAGGAGGCATCCGAAAGAGATGCCCGAGCCACCTCAGCTGATTCCTCTCGATGTGGAGGAGCAGCGGCTCTACTCCGAGCTCCTCCCGAGTGACTGTGCTTCTCACCCTATCTCTAAGGGAGCGCCCAGCCACCCTGCGAAGGAAACTCATTTCGGCCGCTTGTATCCGCGATCTTGTTCTTTCGGTCATTACCCAAAGCTCATGACCATAGGTGAGAGTCGGAACATAGATCGACCGGTAAATTGAGAGCTTCGCCTTTTGGCTCAGCTCCTTCTTCACCACGACGGACCGGTAAAGCGACCGCATCACTGCATCAATGCCCCCGACAACATAACTCCTAGGATCATTCAAGCACACAAACCCCTCCACCACAATAAGGTGGCAGTTCTAGGAGGGGATTCATTAATTGTTCTATTAAAAAAAAAAAAACTAATAAAATTGGAAGTCCATGATTCAAATTCAGTAGCTTTCGGTCCACTAAACAAAAATAATTAGGTGTCGGGGAAAATTCTTTCTATGAGCTACACTTGAAAAATCTGAACGGCAGTCTATCTTTAATAATTCAAAATGAACGTTGCATAAATTAAAAATTCTGGCTTTTGTTTAATCATAGTCTCCTTTTCACCAATTATTTTTATTAACCAAAATTAACTAGGGGTTAACTAGACAACTGTCAGTTCACTTAGCCGCTAGGCACAAAACTTCAAAAAATATTTTTTTTCATAATCATTGTATGCTTTTATATCTCTATTGTGCAAAATAAAATTGTTGTTGAACAGTAAAAATCCTTCAGATGTCCGGGAATCTTTGTAGAATCATCTCACACCACTGGCCTGGTTAAGACTTGGCTTTAATCATGTTCTTCTTCATGTCTTATAAACAAGGTGTCTACAATCTTACAAAGCCGAAGCCCAATTGAATCGAAGTGACTAATCTGGCTCGTGTTTGAAGAGGGGAGATGAGGAGGTAAAACGTTGTGCATACTGATCGACCCCACTAACTCCACTCTCTCATCTTTCATACAGCAGCAGCAGCAGCAGGCCCCCAAGACTTCTGCTGCTGCCAAATGAATTAAAGATGACTCGTCTCCCCTCCAATGCTCCTCTCACTCTACTTTTTTTCCCCCTCTCACTCGGTGTCCTTTGATACCATTTTTTTTCTCTTTCGGAATAAAATAACGTTTCGCATTTTACCACAAATTAGTCAAAGTTGAGTCCCAAGCAGGCCTGACAAGCAGGTTTCTTCCTGTCCATGCCTCTACTTTACACCTGAAGGTCTGTTGGTAATATAACATAGACCTATTTGACAGGGCCATAAAAATTCAACAAGCATCAGCTAGCTACACTGGTCAAGTGTAATTTAGCAGGTCTGTCCAACTATCTTGTGTTTCTTTTCTTTTCTATAGAACAGGTAATGAGGTGCCATGCAGGCTCCTGCTCCCCTGCTGCTCCTCCACACCATCTGCTGGTTGCCCACTCTACCCCTCTTTGCCCTCACCAACCCCCCAACCTTCATCTGTCTCCACGAATGGCACCTTAACCACCTCTTCCTGGACTCAGCTTGGGCTACATCTATGTAAATGTGGTTAACTGCATGAGCTGCACAGGAGGCTACAACCTGGCACAAGCAGCTGCGATGGGAACTTACCTTGGAAAAGCCACCATCTTTGTTGCCATGGCAGCGGGGCAGGCGTCGACACCCATGCCCATGGGGTGCTTGATGTGTGTGTGTGTACAGCATGGAGGAACTGGATCAGGAAAAGGAGACAAAGAGCAGGAGGCGTACATCGCATACAAAGTCTCCTCCAAGTGCCTCAAGCTTCCTCCGCAGAGTCATCACGAAAACATTAACGTGTTAGGTACATATTGGGTTACATTACGTGCTACCTGGCTACACTGTAATAACATTCAGGTATTGCGGAAATTTAATTACAGATTTAATTATTTCAAGGCTTAAAATCACTGTTTCATCTTATGAAAGGTTGGGAGACGAAAAAAAAACCCCTTGATGTTAAGAAAAGAAGAGAAATAGTGAGTGTGGGGTTTTTAAAGGTCACAAAGGAAATAAGGTCATGTATTTACTATAGTACAGGAAGGATTACGTTCAGCTGTATGCCTCATTGTTTACTGTTAACTCAATCCATTTGACAGCAAAAGTTTGCGTACCCTTAAATCACAATGTAAAAGACAAAAATTTTCTTCTTTTTTTTAATTTTAACCACAACTGCAAGTCTGAGATTATATAATAATAACAGCAACAACTCAACACAGTATAACAGACAGGCCTCGGGAGAGTGCTCAATGATCCGTATGCATGAGGTTTTATTCACAAGTCCCAAACAAAATCCGAGTCCAAAAGCAATTAACAGATCTTCATTCAAAACAGTGATTAAAAGAATCCAAACCACAACCAAAAGGTCAAAGGTTTTGTACAGCAGTCAAAGAAATAACAAGGCTCAAAACTTGCACAAACTAGAGGTTTGTAGTTGACAAGACTTCGCAAAGTGCATTTATGAACCATGTACAGTACTGTGCAAAAGTTTTTTTTTTCCTTCCATGCAAACTTCGTTCTAGATTTCTATTTTATGACTTCTACATTTTCGAGACATTTTAGAGTTACAAATGTTAGGGGGTTTTTTCCAGCACAAAAATGAAACGTTACAGGAAAAAAAAAAGTTTATATCTGAGCAGCGTATTCCATAAGAGAGCACTTTTCAGATTAAAAAAAGAAAACAATGAAGGCTACTGGGTTTTGGTGCCAAATTACGAAGCGAGTGTGACAGTCAAAGTGTCCAGAAGAACTGTGGCTGGTTCTGGAAGATGCTCAGTAAAACCTACAGATCATTTCCGCATAAAACTGCACTCATTGTACCTCAGACTACTATTTTTTTTTTTGAAGCAAAGAGTCGTCTCATACCAAATATTGACTTTGTTATATTGATATATACTCAACAAAAATAAAAACTTTACACTCGTTTCAAAGTCAATAATTTGAACATTTTGGAAAATAGGTTTGAAATAACGACTGTATTCAATTATCTTGCCATTAAAGATGCTATAGCATACAGATCATGTTTATCATGGAATCGGTTCCACCGGAAATGCGACGACAATGTCCATGATCAAAAACTGTGAGTCACAACTTAATGAAATCATGTCAATATCGGGTGTGTCTTCCATGGGCGTTCACAACTGCGATACAACGTCTCCTCATGGATTGGATGATGCGTCTGAACACAGCTTGGGGAATGCGCCGCCATATTTGTACCAACATGGCACCAAGCTCCTGCAAGTTCTGTGGAGGGTTCCTTACGGTCGGCTGTGGTGCCAGTTTGATGGAGACGTGTCTGGAGATTATGGATGGTCTGTCGACTGCATCCCATAACCCTCGCAACGTCAGTGACGGATGTTCCCGTATTCAGCATGCCAATGGCACGTTCACGCTGAATGTTTGACAGTCGTGGCATTGCAAATTAACGAATAATTAACCATAAAACCTTGTTTTTCTGAGATGACACTCTACTCTGCTACCGTGAGATCAACTGCACGTGTATCAATAGGTCACGTCACTTGTGTCACGTGGAAACGTGATTTTAGCGTGCAGTGCTCTCGCACGTGCTACGTAGGCCCGACCAGTAGAATGAATGTGTGACGTAATGCCCTTGACAATGCATTTAACCATAATCACAACAAGAACTCTTTCAAGAAAAGTTTCTAAACACTATTTGAAAAATAATGAGTGTCAAGTTTTTATTTTTGCTGAGTATATTATGTCTTACTGCTTACCGTTTATAGTATTTTTAAACGTTGAAACATTTCATTTCATTATTTTTTAAGCCATTTTTTGGTCTACAACATTTCTTTACATGTGCCTGAGATCTTTGGACAGTACTGTACTTATATACGTTTGCTAAACCAGGAAGTTAACAGGAAGTTGTGAATGTGGACGAAAGTTACAAAATTTGTTTTCTCATACTGTATCATGTCATTGTTAGTTGTTGTTTGCTGTTAAGTCAGAAAGGTGGAAATTCATTAGTCGTCATTGTAGTGAAATACAAAGCCACTACACTAACTTTGTGTGTACACGAGGGTAAGTCAAAAAGTTCTAAGACAAATGGAAAAAAATCTTTATGAAAATAACAAAGCTATTTCTCTACATATCCTCCATTTAAGTCTAAACACTCCTGCGAGCGATGTTTCCATCAGAGAATTCCTTTTGAAATTATAACATCTGTCTTAGAACTTTTTGACTTACCCTCGTACGTATATATACAGAATTCTGTGCCTGAATACTCGTGCGGAGGTGAACACACCCCTAGCCCCATCACCAGTGCAGTGCCCCTCCAAGCCACGCCCACCATCACCTTGATAACTCAAATCACAGCTGTTGCTGTAGCAACCAAGGCTGGTCAACTGTGGTGTGTTCTTGTTAGATAGTTCATGACTTATCACAGATAAGTGTGATCTGATGTGGCAGTTTAATAATAATAAAATTAAATTAAAAAAACAATAGAAATGGTCCAATCCTACATGTGCCCACCCACTTCCCCAGGTAAACTGATGCTTTATGGACTGCATTTGTTTCCTGGAAACTGACAGGCTTTTATGATTTATGACTCTATACTATTTAAGAATCTGTCTCACAGTGTTACGTCTTTGGCAATACTGTACTATTTACATGTCACTGGATATGCCATGTAAGACGCTTTACACCAATATATTGTTTTAAAAGATACTGGGAGGAAAAAAAATGAAAATTTGCATCTGCATTGGTTTATTAATGCTAACAAGCTCAGTAAGGCTCAGTGTATTAAGGATTTTTCACAGAGAGCCTTATTATTCCAAGGTCTTGACTTGCCTGCCACATGTTCAATGCTAGTTCTTATTTTTCTAATGAGATTTTCAGCTCCCTCAGTTTCTTAAAAATTAATGCATCAGAACCACTTTTTGCACACTTTGACCAGTCGGCACACTCAGTTCCTCAGAAAGGAATTAAATCAGATTTATTTTACAAATAAATGAATGTCACTTTGGTCAATACTTAACTTACCATGTTATTTAAGTCATTTCTAATTATGACACACTAAGTGTTTCATGTTTCAGTGTGTGTGTGTGTGTGTTTCAGTTGGACACCATAGACTGTAAAAATAATGGACAAAGCCTCTGTAATGCCACTCATAGGATTTCTGAAGAGCGGGTTTGAAGCTCAAATAAGGAGGCTCCAGGCATCGCCATCTTGGCAGCACCTGACTCCGCCTAACTCCCAGCTAGTCCATAAACGGAGAAAGAGGTGGGGATAGTGAAGCCTGGTTGCTGGAATAGTATGGCTGGAACACGCCTACTGACCTCGAAGCTAACTATAGAGATCGTGCACGTGATGTCACGAGCTCACGTGATATTTGTTTATCTGCCATTTTGGACGGCAAGGCCGCGCATAGAACTTAGACGAACCAGTTCTAATTATCAAGTGTGTGGGAGTAGATCTTTCGAGAATGGTTATATCTTGTTCAGCATTTGGTTGTACCAATAGACAGGGCCAAAAGGAGGGCCTGTCATTTTATCAGGGGCACAGATACGTTTTTTGAACTGGGGGGGACAAAGCTGCCAGCAAACCAACCCCAACCCCACCCCCAACATGTGTTGACTTTCTAATTATTCCTGTGTGTTGCGTGAGCGGCAGTCAGTCAACAACTCTGAAATTATGGCAGGGAACGCCAGATTAAACATTAAAACTGCCTTCTGAGCACTGTATCTACAGGCTACCACCGAAAGAAGGAGGCTACCAGAAAGGCATCTCTACTCCGTACGATTTTACTTTCACTACGACATTACTTTGAACAGACTATCAAAAAATTGCAAGGTGATATGATAAAGTGAGGCACAGTTTACTTACAGTCGTTGTTTTTTGAAAAAACGATGCAATCGTTTTCTGCCTTTTCGGTTTGGCACCCTTCATCATGCCGTGTTGGGGTCCTGAACTAGGAGCTGTCCCCGATATGCCTGTCAAACTTGCTGTGGGTAACCATAGCAACCAAGCTCGAGCTCACAACCTGTGCAGTCTGCGCAGCTCAACCAACCGAATATCAGGTCTTTGTTTTGTTTTATGTGAGTTGTTGCAACCATGTATGTACTGCTGTGCACCTCAATAAACCGAATGGTAATTAGTCTTTTGATTTTTCCGTGAGGTTTGCCAATGCAAAGAAAGACAGCATAGACGTTTTTTCCTCCCTATAAGTGGGGGGGACCGAACGAGGTGAATTTAAATCTGGGTGGGACAAATCCCACCTGTCCCACCCTCTATCTGCGCCCGTGCATTTTATAGATTCCCCGCAGACGAGGAGAGACGCGCAAAATGGGTGTCCGCTGTGCGAAGAGAAAACTGGTACCCCAGTTCTACCAGCCGAATTTGTAGTGAACACTTCATATCAGGTAGATGTAATCTTTTAATTCAATACTCCTAGTACATCTGTTAAGTTGATTTTCGGATTGAATGATAACTGCATACTTAGAAACTAGACAGTCTCTAACGTTTAAAATGGCTATGCCTAGCCCTACTACCCTGGCCTAGTCTATGACAATGTTTTAGCTTTTTGGCTCATATATGCCTTTGAAAGGCCAATCCACAGTAGGGATGGCGAAAACTAAAAAAAAATCTTGACCGACCACCGAGCCTCATTAGCCAGTTAAAGTCGGTTAACCTATGAGTTTAAACAGGGATGCAAACGGCGGATGCCGTTTCACGGCTGAATCGTGCAGATCCGATTTTTTTCTTTAGGGGGGCGTTGGAGTGTCTGAATAATTTCATCAGAGTAAATTCTGTATTAAAATTACTAAATAAGCGATAAAACGTCCTGCATAGTCTCTTTATGATAAACGTCTTAATGCCACTTACCCGTGAGGTTATCAAGTAGACATTCTTCTTCGGAACCTTCCAGAGGTATAGTTCAGATATCCATCCCGCAACAAAATATTTATAAGCTTCCAGGCTCTTGTAAGCTTTGAGGGCTTTGCCAGTGTAACACGATTAACGAGAAAATTGTAAAATGTCATGGTAGGCCAGATCGGGCAAATCGCCGGCACCGCAGCTCCGAATTTCCCTGAACAAGGATTGCGGCAAGTTGTACGGATCTGCAATCCCCAACCTGGAACACTTTTCCATGTAACGCTGCCTCACGTCACCTTCAAGATGCTGAACAAACTTAGACAAGTAATCGTGCGATGTAGATGGGGTATTTTCCGAATTTTCTTGGGGATTACTCCCTGGATCCATTACGCTCGCGCAAGGTAAACAATCCTGAAGCCGTCCAGTATGGCGGAGTAAACACGGACGGGTCACGTGACTGCACATCCTCTATACAAGCTAGCCAACAAGCTACTGGTTAAATTAAAAGAAGCTGCTCCATAAGATACAGACCATAACCTCAACAGCTGGTTTGCAAAAAAATTAAAATAAAATCACCAGGCGTGATCAAAGAGTGTCGTCTTTTAGTCACTCAAGCTGTCAAATTGTCAGCCTGAGCCTAATTTACTGAAGGGGAGACCTTGATAAACTTCATCAGCAGCGACTATGTCAAAAATATTGAAATGTAAGTACAATCTAATAAAGCAAATTAAAGTCACTTCCAGGTGTAGTAGTGTGTAAAAGAAGTTGTTTGCATGGAAAAGCTCAGACGAAAATAAGCAAGGCTCCATAAATTATTTTCTGAGGTAAGTTCTGAGGTAATGCCAGCTAACAACAAAATGACACAAACCCAGCTGTCACTCAAATCAGCCCCACCCCTAATTATGCATAAATGTATGACTCCGTATAAATTAAGCTGTTGAATTATGCAAAAAATTCACCCCCCGTACAGCTGTCATGAAGGGGGAAACTAGCTATAGAACCCGAACTTGTTTTTTTTGTACCAGGCTGTTTTTTGCTATAAAGTTGGACATTTTAACATTGGGGTTGATGGGAATTGACTCGCTTTTGGAGCCAGCCTCAAGTGGCCATTCAAGGAACTGCAGATTTTAACACGTCCACACTGGCTTACATACAGTACAGGCATTTAGTAAACGATCTTATCCAGAACAACGTACAACATACATACCTGGAGGAGCCTGAGGAGCAATTGGGGGTTAGATGCCTTGCTCAAGGGCACTTCAGCCATTCCTGCTAGTCCAGGGATTTGAACCAGTGACCTTTTGGTCCCAAAGCTGCTTCTCTAACCATTAGGCTTCACATGGCTTCACTTTTCTGGAGGTTGCCACTTGGTGCACACAGAAGCTAGAGTGTACCTGCCATTCACAGCCTCACCGCTGGCTGATGAGTTATGGTCATGATCGGCAGTGTGTATCCATCCAGAATCTGGATCCAGCCATTCAGAACCAGGAGGAGCAGACACAGGTACACACTTACACTGCATCTCACATGATTACATGTGAAGATGTTCATAAACTGGAATGAAGTCATTCTGATTGCAGATTCTAAAGAAATAATATGTGAGTCCTGTCACGAGTGTAGTTCAGTGTGTTAGCCTAGTGTTCTCTCACGGGTCATGTTTTTTTTTTTACATAAGACATGAGCAAAATAAACTCAAAGGTGAACTCAACACTGAAACACAGTGTTAGGTTTTGATCTGTGTGTACCGAAGGAATTGAAGAATCGAACTGACAAAGTATGATCTAGGAAAGTTGACCTCTGTCACCTAGGAGAGGTCAACTTTCATGGTAAGTGAAGTATTGACAGTTGTCATGAAGGGGGAAACTAGTTATTAGAGACCAAACCTGTTTTTTGTACCAGGCTGTAAACAGGTTTGTTTTCGCTGTAAAGTTGGACATTTTAACATTGGGGTTGATGGGAATTGACTCGCTTATGGGGTGGCACGGTGGTGTAGTGGTTAGCGCTGTCGCCTCACAGCAAGAAGGTCCGGGTTCGAGCCCCGTGGCCGGTGAGGGCCTTTCTGTGCGGAGTTTGCATGTTCTCCCCGTGTCCGCGTGGGTTTCCTCCGGGTGCTCCGGTTTCCCTCACAGTCCAAAGACATGCAGGTTAGGTTAACTGGTGACTCTAAATTGACCGTAGGTGTGAATGTGAGTGTGAATGGTTGTCTGTGTCTATGTGTCAGCCCTGTGATGACCTGGCGACTTGTCCAGGGTGTACCCCGCCTTTCGCCCGTAGTCAGCTGGGATAGACTCCAGCTCGCCTGCGACCCTGTAGAACAGGATAAAGCGGCTACAGATAATGAGATGAGATGAGATGAGATGAGACTCGCTTTTGGAGCCAGCCTCAAGTGGCCATTCAAGAAACTGCAGATTTTAACACGTCCACACTGGCTTACATACATTACAGGCATTTAGCAGACGATCTTATCCAGAATTTTATTATTTTGCTCATATTCATATTTTGCTCATGTCTTATGTTACAAAATATGACATGAGTGAACACTAGGCTAACACACTGAACGATCTGGGAGCAAACAGTCACGGACACAGACACAGCTGCTCAGAGATGTTTCTCGGTTTATTGTAGGACAAACATGAGCATATATTCACATTCAAGAGTGTGTTGTAGCTATGGGATTGGATAATGATGTGATTGACAAAGCTAAGTTATCTACGTATAAGGTAAATGAGTGATGAAGCATTACATCACTGGTTTAGACTACACTAATGTCTCTCTTCTTTCAGACATTACATCGCCATTACATCACCCGTCAGGATCATAGTCTTATGAAAGGAGGACATTACTGGTCAACGTAACCTTCATTAAAGGAGATATGCAGATCCATGGCCTCACTTTCGTTTATAAATGCCTTGAGACCTCAAGAATGGCACAGGAATAGTTTTAAGCGTTAAGAATAAATCTAATATAGTAATTTTTACGATTAAAGTGATTTATCTAGGTAGCGGTCTGAGTGAATGACCTTGACGTCCGTAACGTCACAGCAGGAAGTCTGTCGGTCTCATCGCCATTTCCGTCAGGTGCGGGTGCAGCAACACGACAGAAGGTGGATTTACATTGCATTCATGGTCTAAGAATGTTCAAACTGCAAAGATTTGGATGCGTTTTGCAAGAAGTTCATGGGCGCTTTGGGCGCCTATGAAGTGGTCTCTCCTCTGCTCTGCACATTTTACTGAAGACTCGTACGAGACCTCTGATCTGTTGAGGAGCGTTGGCTATAAGCCAGCATTGAAAGAGGGTGCCGTATCAACAATTAAAGGAAAATAAAACTACAAGAAAAGGAACGTATTTATTTATTTTATTTATTTTTAAAAAGTTAAGTAAGTTCAGTTGCACCAGTTCTCCCGGAGCGTGAGCCGAGGGTTGTTGGTAAAACCCGGGATGGAACGGGACGTGACATATTATTGCTTGATCAGTGACCTCCCCGCGGTTGTTGCTAAAGCCAGTGACGTTCTGTCCCAGGTTTTAGTAATTGCCTGAGCCGAGCAGTAATGGCGGAGTACTCAGTATGGAGAAAATGGAGAATGAGTGGAGAAGCTGTCTGATTTCTCCACTGGATATTGCTGCCATCTTGCCCTTACGTGGAAGAAGCAAATGAACGGAGAACTGAATGAACAACTGAAAGTCAGATTGTTTCAAAACAATCGGCCACAAGATTGGCCTTCAAGAAGCGAGAACACAGACGGGTAAGCTCCGACTCGCATTTGTAAGTAAGTAAAGTAAGTAAATTTAATTTATAAAGCACATTTAAAATAGGGCGGCACGGTGGTGTAGTGGTTAGTGCTGTCACCTCACAGCAAGAAGGTCCGGGTTCGAGCCCCGTGGCCGGCGAGGGCCTTTCTGTGCGGAGTTTGCATGTTCTCCCCGTGTCCGCGTGGGTTTCCTCCGGGTGCTCCGGTTTCCCCCACAGTCCAAAGACATGCAGGTTAGGTTAACTGGTGACTCTAAATTGAGCGTAGGTGTGAATGTGAGTGTGAATGGTTGTCTGTGTCTATGTGTCAGCCCTGTGATGACCTGGTGACTTGTCCAGGGTGTACCCCGCCTTTCGCCTGTAGTCAGCTGGGATAGGCTCCAGCTTGCCTGCGACCCTGTAGAACAGGATAAAGTGGCTAGAGATAATGAGATGAGACATTTAAAATAGTTTTCACTGACCAAAGTGCTGTACATAGGGTAGCTAAGAAATCAGAAGTAAAATGGACAAACAAGCATAAAAAGAAAAGATGCATTAATAGCTGCAACAAAAATACACATTACAAACACAGAGATGGACAGATAGACAAAGAGGCCAGAATTACACAAACAACAAATAAACAACAACATTGAATTAAAGCCGCAAGCGGCCTCGACGGGCCCTCGCACCAGCGGCCAAGGGGGGCGGGGGCATGCGTCCCCGCGAAAAACCTTCCACAGCTTCTTCGGCAAGAGACATTACTCCCGCAATGGCGACAAAGCACAGAATTGGACACATGGCAACGATAGGGTCTCGCACTGAACGGTGCTCGGGCCCTAATAATAATAGCGCCCCAATAAGGGTCTTGTAAAGAGTTTGCTTGCCAAGTTTGACAAATCAGAAGCTGCAATATCATTTCTGCCATAACCAGCACCCCCAGGGGCGAAAGTGCACAAAATTTGGCATACATGTCAGGTGAGCTATGAAGAGTTTGCGTATGAAGTTTGATGACAATTGAGTAAATAGAAGATGAGATATAGATTTTTGAAGAATACATTTTTTGGTTTTTCCCATGTCAGTAGGTGGCGCTATGCTGTACATAAGCGATTAGGAGTTGGAAAAAAAAGTGATTACAACAGCAACGCACTATCACAAGGTAGTGGTGTGAAGGAAAAGCGTTATGGAATTATTTACCAAAAATCCATTTTGGAGCAATTGCGTCGGCCAAAAACAGCGCCCCCCATGGACGAAAATTCCCAAAATGTGGTATACATGACATGGGAGGTAGTAAGAGGGTGGCCGTGAAGTTTGACCAAATTTGAGGAAAGATTGGATTTTTTGCACAAAAATAGCGCCCCCAGTGGCGAAATATCACAGAAATTGGGTAACATGTCAGAAGCCCAATGAGTGATTTGCGTGTGAAGTATGAGCGGTTTGGAGCAATTAGAAGATTTGTTATGAATTTTTAAGCATGTAAAATTTTGCATTGAAAATTGATTGACGTATAACTTCTGAACGGTTTATGCTACGTGAAACGTATTTAGTAACTTTTGTCAGCCATGTCTGTAGATGATGTGTATCAATTTTGGTGACATTCCTATGAACGGTCTAGGAGGAGTTGCGCCGTCTTCGTGGCCATGCATTTCGCACATAAGTGAAATTACCTCACTTCCTGTTGGGTGTGGCTAATGCATTGGCATTACATTTTTGTCCGGCTTAGTGAGATACATAAGCGTTCCAAATGGCATGCCACTACTACAAACTACATGGCAACCAGGCACCTTAATGCGGGAGACCAAAATCACAACGACTTAGGGGGCGCTATAGAGGCCCTGAGACCCGGCCAAGTTTGGGCTTCTGGTTCTGAGTAGCGGTGGCAATTCTCGGAACTGGGCGAAAACGCACGAAATTTGGCACCATGGCAAGCGCCCCGAAAATGGCCCAACAGCGGAGAAAAATAAAGAAGAAGACGGAAGAAGAATAATTAAAGCCGCAAGCGGCCTCGATGGGCCCTCGCGCCAGCGGCCAAGGGGGGCGGGGGCATGCGTCCTCCCGAAATAACTTCCACAGCTTCTTCGGCAAGAGACATTACTCCCACAATGCCGACAAAGCACAGAATTGGACACATGGTAACAATAGGGTCTCGCACTGTACGGTGCTCGGGGGGCGCTATAGAGGCCCTGAGGCCCGCCTGGATCTGGGCTTCTGGTTCTCAGTAGCGGTGGCAGTCTAAGAAAAAGGAGCCAAATTTCGTGCGTTGTCGACCATGGCAAGCGCCCCAATAAGGGTCTTGTAAAGAGTTTACTTGCCAAGTTTGACAAATCAGAAGCTGCAATATCATTTCTGCCATAACCAGCACCCCCAGGGGCGAAAGTGCAGAAAATTTGGCGTACATGTCAGGTGAGCTATGAAGAGTTTGCGTATGAAGTTTGATGACAATTGAGTAAATAGAAGATGAGATATAGATTTTTGAAGAATAAATTTTTTGGTTTTTCCCATGTCAGTAGGTGGCGCTATGCTGTACATGAGCGATTATGAGTTGGAGAAATAAGTGTCTACAACAGCAACGCACTATCACAAGGTAGTGGTGTGAAGGAAAAGCATTATGGAATTATTTACCAAAAACCCGTTTTGGAGCAATTGCGTCGGCCAAAAACAGCGCCCCCCATGGACGAAAATTCCCAAAATGTGGTATACATGACATGGGAGGTAGTAAGAGGATGGCCGTGAAGTTTGACCAAATGTGAGGAAAGATTGGTTTTTTTGCCCCAAAATAGCGCCCCCAGTGGCGAAATATCACAGAAATTGGGTAACATGTCAGAAGCCCAATGAGTGATTTACCTGTGAAGTATGAGCAGTTTTGAGCAATTAGAAGATTTGTTATGAATTTTTAAGCATGTAAAATTTTGCATTGAAAATTGATTGACGTATAACTTCTGAACGGTTTACGCTACGTGAAACGTATTTAGGACCTTTTGTCAGCCATGTCTGTAGATGATGTGTATCAATTTTGGTGACATTCCTATGAACGGTCTAGGAGGAGTTGCGCCGTCTTCGTGGCCATGCATTTCGCACAAAAGTGAAATTACCTCACTTCCTGTTGGGCGTGGCTAAGGCATTGGCATTACATTTTTGTCCGGCTTAGTGAGATACATATGTGTACCAAATGGCATGCCACTACTACAAACTACATGGCAACCAGGCACCTTAATGCGGGAGGCCAAAATCACAACGAGTTAGGGGGCGCTATAGAGGCCCTGAGGCCCGCCTGGATCTGGGCTTCTCGTTCTCAGTAGCGGTGGCAGTCTAAGAAAAAGGAGCCAAATTTCGTGCGTTGTCGACCATGGCAAGCGCCCCAATAAGGGTCTTGTAAAGAGTTTGCTTGCCAAGTCTGACAAATCAGAAGCTGCAATATCATTTCTGCCATAACCAGCACCCCCAGGGGCGAAAGTGCACAAAATTTGGCGTACATGTCAGGTGAGCTATGAAGAGTTTGCGTATGAAGTTTGATGACAATTGAGTAAATAGAAGATGAGATATAGATTTTTGAAGAATAAATTTTTTGGTTTTTCCCATGTCAGTAGGTGGCGCTATGCTGTACATGAGCGATTATGAGTTGGAAAAGTAAGTGTCTACAACAGCAACGCACTATCACAAGGTAGTGGTGTGAAGGAAAAGCATTATGGAATTATTTACCAAAAACCCGTTTTGGAGCAATTGCGTCGGCCAAAAACAGCGCCCCCCATGGACGAAAATTCCCAAAATGTGGTATACATGACATGGGAGGTAGTAAGAGGGTGGCCGTGAAGTTTGACCAAATTTGAGGAAATATTGGATTTTATGCCCAAAAATAGCGCCCCCAGTGGCGAAATATCACAGAAATTGGGTAACATGTCAGAAGCCCAATGAGTGATTTGCGTGTGAAGTATGAGCAGTTTTGAGCAATCAGAAGATTTATGAATTTTTAAGCATGTAAAATTTTGCATCGAAAATTGATTGACGTATAACTTCTGAACGGTTAATCCTACGTGAAACGTATTTAGTAACTTTTGTCAGCCATGTCTGTAGATGATGTGTATCAATTTTGGTGGCATTCCTATGAACGGTCTAGGAGG
Organism: Neoarius graeffei; assembly: GCF_027579695.1. Classification (NCBI taxonomy): domain Eukaryota; kingdom Metazoa; phylum Chordata; class Actinopteri; order Siluriformes; family Ariidae; genus Neoarius; species Neoarius graeffei. The sequence goes on from NC_083578.1 coordinate 83,717,855, forward strand.
AGTTGCGCCGTCTTCGTGGCCATGCATTTCGCACAAAAGTGAAATTACCTCACTTCCTGTTGGGCGTGGCTAATGCATTGGCATTACATTTTTGTCCGGCTTAGTGAGATACATATGCGTACCAAATGGCATGCCACTACTACAAACAACATGGCAACCAGGCACCTTAATGCGGGAGACCAAAATCACAATGACTTAGGGGGCGCTATAGAGGCCCTGAGCCCCGGCCAAGTTTGGGCTTTTGGGTCTGAGTAGCGGTGGCAATTCTCGGAACTGGTGCCAAATTTCGTGCGTTTTCGCCCATGGCAAGTGCCCCGAAAATGGCCCAACAGCGGAGAAAAATAAAGAAGACGGAAGAATAATTAAAGCCGCAAGCGGCCTCGACGGGCCCTTGCGCCAGCGGCCAAGGGGGGCGGGGGCATGCGTCCCCGCGAAATACCTTCCACAGCGTCTTTGGCAAGAGACATTACTCCCACAATGGTGACAAAGTACAGAATTGGACACAGAGTACACGGTGCGCTGAGACGTTGTGATGGACAGAACATTTTATGCCATGGCTTCCCAACCAAATTAATGTATTTACCTCATCAGTCACCAAGCTATAGCTACATAGGATTGTCTTCTGTTAGACATCTATTAGTCTGTATGTAACGCTACAACACTTGCTCCCGACTGCCTACCCATTCCCCACAAGTCATGTGTGTTTAAGGCAACCAAAACAACATACTCCTGGTGCCTCATGATTGTAAACACCTCTCCTGCAACTGCTACAGTGCAATGAGCGCCCCCAGTGGTCCACAAGTCATGTGTGTTTAAGGCAACCAAAACAACATACTCCTGGTGCCTCATGATTGTAAACACCTCTCCTGCAACTGCTACAGTGCAATGAGCGCCCCCAGTGGTGAAAGTTCACCAAATTTGGTATACATGTCAAGGGACCTATGAAGAGTTGTTTTGTAAAGTTTGATCAAGTTTGACCAATCAGAAGCCGAGATATAAATTGTTGCCTGAAAACAGCGCCCCCAGTGGCAAAAGTTCACAAAATTTGGCAGATATGTCAGGTGACCTGTTAAGAGTGTGCGTATCAAGTTTGATCAAGATTGAGAAAATAGAAGATGAGATATTGATTTTTGAAGAATAAATTTTTTGGTTTCTCCCATGTCAGTAGGTGGCGCTATGCTGCACATGAGCGATTATGAGTTGGAAAAATAAGTGTCTACAACAGCAACGTACTATCACAAGGTAGTGGTGTGAAGGAGAAGCATTATGGAATTATTTACCAAAAACCTGTTTTGGAGAAATTGCGTTGGCCAAAAACAGCGCCCCCCATGGACGAAAATTCCAAAAATGTGGTGTACATGACATGGGAGGTAGAAAGAGGGTGGCCGTGAAGTTTGACCAAATTTGAGGAAAGATTGGATTTTTTGCCCAAAAATAGCGCCCCCAGTGGCGAAATATCACAGAAATTGGGTAACATGTCAGATGCCCAATGAGTGATTTGCCTGTGAAGTATGAGCAGTTTTGAGCAATTTGAAGATATGTTATGAATTTTTAAGCATGTAACATTTTGCATTGAAAATTGATTGATGTATAACTTCTGAATGGTTTATTCTACGTGAAAGGTATTTAGGAACTTTTGGCAGCCATGTCTGTAGATGATGTGTATCAATTTTGGTGACATTCCTATGAACGGTCTAGGAGGAGTTGCGCCGTCTTCGTGGCCATGCATTTCGCACAAAAGTGAAATTACCTCACTTCCTGTTGGGCGTGGCTAATGCATTGGCATTACATTTTTGTCCGGCTTAGTGAGATACATAAGCGTACCAAATGGCATGCCACTACTACAAACTACATGGCAACCAGGCACCTTAATGCGGGAGGCCAAAATCACAATGAGTTAGGGGGCGCTATAGAGGCCCTGAGGCCCGCCTGGATCTGGGCTTCTGGTTCTCAGTAGCAGAGGGAGTCTAAGAAAAAGGAGCCAAATTTCGTGCGATGTCGACCATGGCAAGCGCCCCAAAAAGGGTCTTGTAAAGAGTTTGCTTGCCAAGTTTGACAAATCAGAAGCTGCAATATCATTTCTGCCATAACCAGCACCCCCAGGGGCGAAAGTGCACAAAATTTGGCGTACATGTCAGGTGAGCTATGAAGAGTTTGCGTATGAAGTTTGATGACAATTGAGTAAACAGAAGATGAGATATAGATTTTTGAAGAATAAATTTTTTGGTTTTTCCCATGTCAGAAGGTGGCGCTATGCTGTACATGAGTGATTATGAGATGGAAAAATAAGTGTCCACAACAGCAACGCACTGTCACAAGGTAGTGGTGTGAAGGAAAAGCATTATGGAATTATTTACCAAAAACCCGTTTTGGAGAAATTGCGTCGGCCAAAAACAGCGCCCCCCATGGACGAAAATTCCCAAAATGTGGTATACATGACATGGGAGGTAGTAAGAGGGTGGCCGTGAAGTTTGACCAAATTTGAGGAAAGATTGGATTTTTTGCCCAAAAATAGCGCCCCCAGTGGCGGAATATCACAGAAATTGGGTAACATGTCAGAAGCCCAATGAGTGATAAGCGTGTGAAGTATGAGCAGTTTTGAGCAATTAGAAGATTTGTTATGAATTTTTGAGCATGTAAAATTTTGAAGTGAAAATTGATTGACGTATAACTTCTGAACGGTTTATCCTACGTGAAACGTATTTAGAAACTTTTGTCAGCCATGTCTGTAGATGATGTGTATCAATTTTGGTGACATTCCTATGAACGGTCTAGGAGGAGTTGCGCCGTCTTCGTGGCCATGCATTTCGCACAAAAGTGAAATTACCTCACTTCCTGATGGGCGTGGCTAATGCATTGGCATTACATTTTTGTCCGGCTTAGTGAGATACATAAGCGTACCAAATGGCATGCCAGTACTACAAACTAAATGGCAACCAGGCACCTTAATGCGGGAGGCCAAAATAACAACGACTTAGGGGGCGCTATAGAGGCCCTGAGCCCCGGCCAAGTTTGGGCTTGTGGTTCTGAGTAGTGGTGGCAATTCTCGGAAGTGGTGCCAAATTTCGTGCGTTTTCGCCCATGGCAAGCGCCCCGAAAATGGCCCAACAGCGGAGAAAAATAAAGAAGAAGAAGAAGACGGAAGAATAATAATAGTGAACTCTTACAAGAACAATAGGGCCCTCGCCCATAGGGCTCGGGCCCTAATTAAAGCCGCAAGCGGCCTCGACGGGCCCTCGCGCCAGCGGCCAAGGGGGGCGGGGGCATGCGTCCCTGCGAAAAACCTTCCACAGCTTCTGCGGCAAGAGACATTACTCCCACAATGGCGACAAAGCACAGAATTGGACACATGGCAACAATAGGGTCTCGCACTTCGTGCGTTGTCGACCATGGCAAGCGCCTCAATAAGGGTCTTGAAAAGAGTTTGCTTGCCAAGTTTGACAAATCAGAAGCTGCAATATCATTTTTGCCATAATCAGCACCCCCAGGGGCGAAAGTGCACAAAATTTGGCGTATATGTCAGGTGAGCTATGAAGAGTTTGCGTATGAAGTTTGATGACAATTGAGTAAATAGAAGATGAGATATAGATTTTTGAAGAATAAATTTTTTGGTTTTTCCCATGTCAGAAGGTGGCGCTATGCTGTACATGAGCGATTATGAGTTGGAAAAATAAGTGTCTACAACAGCAACGTACTATCACAAGGTAGTGGTGTGAAGGAAAAGCATTATGGAATTATTTACCAAAAACCCGTGTTGGAGTAATTGCGTCGGCCAAAAACAGCGCCCCCCAGGGACGAAAATTCCCAAAATGTGGTATACATGACATGGGAGGTAGTAAGAGGGTGGCCGTGAAGTTTGACCAAATTTGAGGAAAGATTGGATTTTTTGCCCAAAAATAGCGCCCCCAGTGGCGAAATATCACAGAAATTGGGTAACATGTCAGAAGCCCAATGAGTGAGTTGCGTCTGAAGTATGAGCAGTTTTGAGCAATTAGAAGATTTGTAATGAATTTTTAAGCATGTAAAATTTTGCAGTGAAAATTGATTGATGTATAACTTCTGAACGGTTTATGCAACGTGAAACCTATTTAGAAACTTTTGTCAGCCATTTCTGTAGATCATGTGTTTCAATTTTGGTGACATTCCTATGAACGGTCTAGGAGGAATTGCGCCGTGCTCGTGGCCATGCATTTCGCACAAAAGTGAAATTACCTCACTTCCTGTTGGGCGTGGCTAATGCATTGGCATTACATTTTTGTCCGGCTTAGTGAGATACATATGCGTACCAAATGGCATGCCACTACCACAAACTACATGGCAACCAGGCACCTTAATGCGGGAGGCCAAAATCACAACGAGTTAGGGGGCGCTATAGAGGCCCTGAGGCCCGCCTGGATCTGGGCTTCTGGGTCTCAGTAGCGGTGGCAGTCTGAGAAAAAGGAGCCAAATTTCGTGCGTTGTCGACCATGGCAAGCGCCCCAATAAGGGTCTTGTAAAGAGTTTGCTTGGCAAGTTTGACAGATCAGAAGCTGCAATATCATTTTTGCCATAACCAGCACCCCCAGGGGCGAAAGTGCACAAAATTTGGTGGAGATGACAGGTGAGCTATGAAGAGTATGCGTATGAAGTTTGATGACAATTGAGTAAATAGAAGATGAGATATAGATTTTTGAAGAATAAATTTTTTGGTTTTTCCCATGTCAGTAGGTGGCGCTATGCTGTACATGAGCGATTATGAGGTGGAAAAATAAGTGTCTACAACAGCAACGTACTATCACAAGGTAGTGGTGTGAAGGAAAAGCATTATGGAATTATTTACCAAAAACCCGTTTTGGAGCAATTGCGTCGGCCAAAAACAGCGCCCCCCATGGACGAAAATTTCCAAAATGTGGTATACATGACATGGGAGGCAGTAAGAGGGTGGCCGTGAAGTTTGGCCAAATTTGAGGAAAGATTGGAAATTTTGCCCAAAAATAGCGCCCCCAGTGGCGAAATATCACAGAAATTTTGTAACATGTCAGAAGCCCAATGAGTGATGTGCGTGTGAAGTATGAGCAGTTTTGAGCAATCAGAAGATTTGTTATGAATTTTTAAGCATGTACAATTTTGCATCGAAAAATGATTGACGTATAACTTCTCAACGGTTTATCCTACGTGAAACGTATTTAGTAACTTTTGTCAGCCATGTCTCTAGATGATGTGTGTCAATTTTGGTGACATTCCTATGAACGGTCTAGGAGGAGTTGCGCCGTCTTCGTGGCCATGCATTTCGCACAAAAGTGAAATTACCTCACTTCCTGTTGGGCGTGGCTAATGCATTGGCATTACATTTTTGTCCGGCTTAGTGAGATACATATGCATACCAAATGGCATGGCACTACTACAAACTATATGGCAACCAGGCACCTTAATGCGGGAGGCCAAAATCACAACGACTTAGGGGGCGCTATAGAGGCCCTGAGCCCCGGCCAAGTTTGGGCTTTTGGTTCTGAGTAGCGGTGGCAATTCTCGGAACTGGTGCCAAATTTCGTGCGTTTTCGCCCATGGCAAGCAACCCGAAAATGGCCCAACAGCGGAGAAAAATAAAGAAGAAGAAGAAGACGGAAGAATAATAATAGTGAACTCTTACAAGAACAATAGGGCCTTCGCCCGATAGGGCTCGGGCCCTAATTAAAGCCGCAAGCGGCCTCGACGGGCCCTCGCGCCAGCGGCCAAGGGGGGCGGGGGCACGCGTCCCCGCGAAATACCTTCCACAGCTTCTTTGGCAAGAGACATTACTCCCACAATGGTGACAAAGCACAGAATTGGACACAGAGTACACGGTGCGCTGAGATGTTGTCATGGACAGAACATTGTATGCCATGGCTTCCCAACCAAATTAATGTATTTACCTCATCAGTCACCAAGCTAAAGCTACATAGGATTGTCTTCTGCTAGACATCTATTAGTCTGTATGTAACGCTACAACACTTGCTCCCGACTGCCTACCCATTCCCCACAATCATGTGTGTTTAAGGCAACCAAAACAACATACTCCTGGTGCCTCATGATTGTAAACACCTCTCCTGCAACTGCTACAGCGCAATGAGCGCCCCCAGTGGTCCACAAGTCATGTTTGTTTAAGGCAACCAAAACAACATACTCCTGGTGCCTCATGATTGTAAACACCTCTCCTGCAACTGCTACAGCGCAATGAGCGCCCCCAGTGGTGAAAGTTCACCAAATTTGGTATACATGTCAAGGGACCTATGAAGAGTTGTTTTGTAAAGTTTGATCAAGTTTGGCCAATCAGAAGCCGAGATATAAATTGTTGCCTGAAAACAGCGCCCCCAGTGGCAAAAGTTCACAAAATTTGGCACATATGTCAGGTGACCTGTTAAGAGTGTGCGTATCAAGTTTGATCAAGATTGAGAAAATAAAAGATGAGATATTGATTTTTGAAGAATAAATTTTTTGGTTTCTCCCATGTCAGTAGGTGGCGCTATGCTGCACATGAGCGATTATGAGTTGGAAAAATAAGTGTCTACAACAGCAACGTACTATCAGAAGGTAGTGGTGTGAAGGAGAAGCATTATGGAATTATTTACCAAAAACCTGTTTCGGAGCAATTGCGTTGGCCAAAAACAGCGCCCCCCATGGACGAAAATTCCCAAAATGTGGTGTACATGACATGGGAGGTAGTAAGAGGGTGGCCGTGAAGTTTGACCAAATTTGAGGAAAGATTGGATTTTTTGCCCAAAAATAGCGCCCCCAGTGGCGAAATATCACAGAAATTGGGTAACATGTCAGATGCCCAATGAGTGATTTGCGTGTGAAGTATGAGCAGTTTTGAGCAATTTGAAGATATGTTATGAATTTTTTAGCATGTAAAATTTTGAAGTGAAAATTGATTGACGTATAACTTCTGAACGGTTTATCCTACGTGAAACGTATTTAGGAACTTTTGTCAGCCATGTCTGTCGATGATGTGTATCAATTTTGGTGACATTCCTATGAACGGTCTAGGAGGAGTTGCGCCGTCTTCGTGGCCATGCATTTCGCACAAAAGTGAAATTACCTCACTTCCTGTTGGGCGTGGCTAATGCATTGGCATGACATTTTTGTCCGGTTTAGTGAGATACATATGCGTACCAAATGGCATGCCACTACTACAAACTACATGGCAACCAGGCACCTTAATGCGGGAGGCCAAAATCACAATGAGTTAGGGGGCGCTAAAGAGGCCCTGAGGCCCGCCTGGATCTGGGCTTCTGGTTCCCAGTAGCGGTGGGAGTCTAAGAAAAAGGAGCCAAATTTCGCGCGATGTCGACCATGGCAAGCGCCCCAAAAAGGGTCTTGTAAAGAGTTTGCTTGCCAAGTTTGACAAATCAGAAGCTGCAATATCATTTCTGCCATAACCAGCACCCCCAGGGGCGAAAGTGCACAAAATTTGGCGTACATGTCAGGTGAGCTATGAAGAGTTCGCGTATGAAGTTTGATGACAATTGAGTAAACAGAAGATGAGATATAGATTTTTGAAGAATAAATTTTTTGGTTTTTCCCATGTCAGTAGGTGGCGCTATGCTGTACATGAGTGATTATGAGATGGAAAAATAAGTGTCCACAACAGCAACGCACTATCACAAGGTAGTGGTGTGAAGGAAAAGCATTATGGAATTATTTACCAAAAACCCGTTTTGGAGAAATTGCGTCGGCCAAAAACAGCGCCCCCCATGGACGAAAATTCCCAAAATGTGGTATACATGACATGGGAGGTAGAAAGAGGGTGGCCGTGAAGTTTGACCAAATTTGAGGAAAGATTGGATTTTTTGCCCAAAAATAGCGCCCCCAGTGGCGAAATATCACAGAAATTGGGTAACATGTCGGAAGCCCAATGAGTGATGTGCGTGTGAAGTATGAGCAGTTTTGAGCAACTAGAAGATTTGTTATGAATTTTTAAGCATGTAAAATTTTGCATCGAAAATTGATTGACGTATAACTTCTGAACGGTTTATCCTACGTGAAACGTATTTAGTAACTTTTGTCACCCATGTCTGTAGATGATGTCTATCAATTTTGGTGACATTCCTATGAACGGTCTAGGAGGAGTTGCGCCGTCTTCGTGGCCATGCATTTCGCACAAAAGTGAAATTACCTCACTTCCTGTTGGGCGTGGCTAATGCATTGGCATTACATTTTTGTCCGGCTTAGTGAGATACATATGCGTACCAAATGGCATGCCACTACTACAAACTACATGGCAACCAGGCACCTTAATGCGGGAGACCAAAATCACAACGACTTAGGGGGCGCTATAGAGGCCCTGAGCCCCGGCCAAGTTTGGGCTTTTGGTTCTGAGTAGCGGTGGCAATTCTCGGAACTGGTGCCAAATTTCGTGCGTTTTCGCCCATGGCAAGTGCCCCGAAAATGGCCCAACAGCGGAGAAAAATAAAGAAGAAGACGGAAGAATAATAATAGTGAACTCTTACAAGAACAATAGGGCCTTCGCCCTATAGGGCTCGGGCCCTAATAATAGTGAACTCTTACAAGAACAATAGGGCCTTCGCCCTATAGGGCTCGGGCCCTAATTAAAGCCGCAAGCGGCCTCGACGGGCCCTCGCGCCAGCGGCCAAGGGGGGCGGGGGCATGCGTCCCCGCGAAATACCTTCCGCAGCTTCTTCGGCAAGAGACATTACTCCCACAATGGCGACAAAGCACAGAATCGGACAGAGAGTACACGGTGCGCTGAGATGTTGTCATGGACAGAAAATTTTATGCCATGGCTTCCCAACCAAATTAATGTATTTACCTCATCAGTCACCAAGCTATAGCTACATAGGATTGTCTTCTGTTAGACATCTATTAGTCTGTATGTAACGCTACAACACTTGCTCCCGACTGCCAACCCATTCCCCACAAGTCATGTGTGTTTAAGGCAACCAAAACAACATACTCCTGGTGCCTCATGATTGTAAACACCTCTCCTGCAACTGATACAGCGCAATGAGCGCCCCCAGTGGTGAAAGTTCACCAAATTTGGTATACATGTCAAGGGACCTATGAAGAGTTGTTGTGTCAAGTTTGATCAAGTTTGACCAATCAGAAGGCGAGATATAAAATGTTGCCTGAAAACAGCGCCCCCAGTGGCAAAAGTTTACAAAATTTGGGAGATATGTCAGGTGACCTGTTAAGAGTGTGCGGATCAAGTTTGAGCAAGATTGAGTAAATAGAAGATGAGATATTGATTTTTGAAGAAAAAATGTTTTGGTTTTTCCCATGTCAGTAGGTGGCGCTATGCTGTACATGAGCGATTATGAGTTTGAAAAATAAGTGTCTACAACAGCAACGTACTATCACAAGGTAGTGGTGTGAAGGAAAAGCATTATGGAATTATTTACCAAAAACCCGTTTTGGAGCAATTGCGTCGGCCAAAAACAGCGCCCCCCATGGACGAAAATTCCCAAAATGGGGTATACATGACATGGGAGGTAGTAAGAGGGTGGCCGTGAAGTTTGACCAAATTTGAGGAAAGATTGGATTTTTTGCCCAAAAATAGCGCCCCCAGTGGCGAAATATCACAGAATTTGGGTAGCATGTCAGAAGCTCAATGAGTGATCTGCGTGTGATGTATGAGCAGTTTTGAGCAATTAGAAGATTTGTTATGAATTTTTAAGCATGTAAAATTTTGCATTGAAAATTGATTGACGTATAACTTCTGAACGGCTTATCCTACGTGAAACGTATTTAGGACCTTTTGTCAGCCATGTCTGTAGATGATGTCGATCAATTTTGGTGACATTCCTATGAACGGCCTAGGAGGAGTTGCGCCGTCTTCGTGGCCATGCATTTCGCACAAAAGTGAAATTACCTCACTTCCTGTTGGGCGTGGCTAATGCATTGGCATTACATTTTTGACCGGCTTAGTGAGATACATATGCGTACCAAATGGCATGCCACTACTACAAACTACATGGCAACCAGGCACCTTTATGCGGGAGGCCAAAATCACAACGACTTAGGGGGCGCTAAAGAGGCCCTGAGGCCCGCCTGGATCTGGGCTTCTGGTTCTCAGTAGCGGTGGCAGTCTAAGAAAAAGGAGCCAAATTTCGTGCGTTGTCGACCATGGCAAGCGCCCCAAAAAGGGTCTTGTAAAGAGTTTGCTTGCCAAGTTTGACAAATCAGAAGCTGCAATATCATTTTTGCCATAACCAGCACCCCCAGGGGCGAAAGTGCACAAAATTTGGCGTATATGTCAGGTGAGCTATGAAGAGTTTGCGTATGAAGTTTGATGACAATTGAGTAAATAGAAGATGAGATATAGATTTTTGAAGAATAAATTTTTTGGTTTTTCCCATGTCAGTAGGTGGCGCTATGCTGTACATGAGCGATTATGAGTTGGAAAAATAAGTGTCTACAACTGCAACGTACTATCACAAGGTAGTGGTGTGAAGGGAAAGCATTATGGAATAATTTACCAAAAACCCGTTTTGGAGCAATTGCGTCGGCCAAAAACAGCGCCCCCCATGGACGAAAATACCCAAAATGTGGTATACATGACATGGGAGGTAGTTAGAGGGTGGCCGTGAAGTTTGACCAAATTTGAGGAAAGATTGGATTTTTTGCCCAAAAATAGCGCCCCCAGTGGCGAAATATCACAGAAATTGGGTAACATGTCAGAAGCCCAATGAGTGATGTGCGTGTGAAGTATGAGCAGTTTTGAGCAACTAGAAGATTTGTTATGAATTTTTAAGCATGTAAAATTTTGCATCGAAAATTGATTGACGTATAACTTCTGAACGGTTTATGCTACGTGAAACGTATTTCGTAACTTTTGTCAGCCATTTCTGTAGATGATGTCTATCAATTTTGGTGACATTCCTATGAACGGTCTAGGAGGAGTTGCGCCGTCTTCGTGGCCATGCATTTCGCACAAAAGTGAAATTACCTCACTTCCTGTTGGGCGTGGCTAATGCATTGGCATTACATTTTTGTCCGGCTTAGTGAGATACATATGCGTACCAAATGGCATGCCACCACTACAAACTACACAGCACCCAGGCACCTTAATGCGGGAGGCCAAAATCACAACGACTTAGGGGGCGCTATAGAGGCCCTGAGCCCCGGCCAAGTTTGGGCTTTTGGCTCTGAGTAGCGGTGGCAATTCTCGGAACTGGTGCCAAATTTGGTGCGTTTTCGCCCATGGCAAGTGCCCCGAAAATGGCCCAACAGCGGAGAAAAATAAAGAAGAAGAAGAAGACGGAAGAATAATAATAGTGAACTCTTACAAGAACAATAGGGCCTTCGCCCTATAGGGCTCGGGCCCTAATAATAGTGAACTCTTACAAGAACAATAGGGCCTTCGCCCTATAGGGCTCGGGCCCTAATAATAGTCCTTCAAAAACAAGAGGGTCTTGCACTGGACGGTGCTCGGGCCCTAATAATAATAATAATAATAACTAGAAACTATATGCCAAGCAGGCACCTTAATGCGAGAGGCAAAAATCACAATACGTTAGGGGGCGCTATAGAGGCCCTGAGGCCCGCCTGGATCTGGGCTTCTGGTTCTCAGTAGCGGTGGCAGTCTAAGAAAAAGGAGCCAAATCTGGTGCGTTGTCGACCATGGCAAGCGCCCCAATAAGGGTCTTGTAAAGAGTTTGCTTGCCAAGTTTGACAAATCAGAAGCTGCAATATCATTTTTGCCATAACCAGCACCCCCAGGGGAGAAAGTGCACAAAATTTGGCGTATATGTCAGGTGAGCTATGAAGAGTTTGCGTATGAAGTTTGATGACAAGTGAGTAAATAGAAGATGAGATATAGATTTTTCAAGAATAAGTATTTTGGTTTTTCCCATGTCAGTAGGTGGCGCTATGCTGTACATGAGCGATTATGAGTTGGAAAAATAAGTGTCTACAACAGCAACGTACTATCACAAGGTAGTGGTGTGAAGGAAAAGAGGAAAGATTGGATTTTTTGCCCAAAAATAGCGCTCCCAGTGGCGAAATATCACAGAAATTGGGTAACATGTCAGAAGCCCAATGAGTGATTTGCGTGTGAAGTATGAGCAGTTTTGAGCAATCAGAAGATTTGTTATGAATTGTTAAGCATGTAAAATTTTGCATTGAAAATTGATTGACGTATAACTTCTGAACGGTTTATGCTACGTGAAACGTATTAAGAACCTTTTGGCAGCCATGTCTGAAGATGATGTGTATCAATTTTGGTGACATTCCTATGAACGGTCTAGGAGGAGTTGCGCCGTCTTCGTGGCCATGCATTTCGCACAAAAGTGAAATTACCTCACTTCCTGTTGGGCGTGGCTAATGCATTGGCATTACATTTTTGTCCGGCTTAGTGAGATACATATGCCTACCAAATGGCATGCCACTACTACAAACTACATGGCAACCAGGCACCTTAATGCGGGAGGCCAAAATCACAACGAGTTAGGGGGCGCTATAGAGGCCCTGAGGCCCGCCTGGATCTGGGCTTCTGGATCTCAGTAGCGGTGGCAGTCTAAGAAAATGGAGCCAAATTTCGTGCGTTGTCGACCATGGCAAGCGCCCCAATAAGGGTCTTGTAAAGAGTTTGCTTGCCAAGTTTGACAAATCAGAAGCTGCAATATCATTTCTGCCATAACCAGCACCCCCAGGGGCGAAAGTGCACAAAATTTGGCGTACATGTCAGGTGAGCTATGAAGAGTTTGCGTATGAAGTTTGATGACAATTGAGTAAAGAGAAGATGAGATATAGATTTTTGAAGAATAAATTTTTTGGTTTTTCCCATGTCAGAAGGTGGCGCTATGCTGTACATGAGCGATTATGAGTTGGAAAAATAAGCGTCTACAACAGCAACGTACTCTCACAAGGTAGTGGTGTGAAGGAAAAGCATTATGGAATTATTTACCAAAAACCCGTTTTGGAGCAATTGCGTCGGCCAGAAACAGCGCCCCCCATGGACGAAAATTCCCAAAATGTGGTATACATGACATGGGAGGTAGTAAGAGGGTGGCCGTGAAGTTTGACCAAATTTGAGGAAAGATTGGATTTTATGCCCAAAAATAGCGCCCCCAGTGGCGAAATATCACAGATATTGGGTAACATGTCAGAAGCCCAATGAGTGATTTGCGTGTGAAGTATGAGCAGTTTTGAGCAATTTGAAGATTTGTTATGAATTTTTAAGCATGTAAAATTTTGCATTGAAAATTGATTGACGCATAACTTCTGAACGGTTTATTCTACGTGAAACATATTTAGGAACTTTTGTCAGCCGTGTCTGTTGATGATGTGTATCAATTTTGGTGACATTCCTATGAACGGTCTAGGAGGAGTTGCGCCGTCTTCGTGGCCATGCATTTCGCACAAAAGTGAAATTACCTCACTTCCTGTTGGGGGAGGCTAATGCATTGGCATTAGATTTTTGTCCGGCTTAGTGAGATACATATGCGTACCAAATGGCATGCCACCACTACAAACTACATGGCAACCAGGCACCTTAATGCGGGAGGCCAAAATCACAACGAGTTAGGGGGCGCTATAGAGGCCCTGAGGCCTGCCTGGATCTGGGCTTCTGGTTCTCAGTAGCGGTGGCAGTCTAAGAAAAAGGAGCCAAATTTTGTGCGATGTCGACCATGGCAAGCGCCCCAATAAGGGTCTTGTAAAGAGTTTGCTTGCCAAGTTTGACAAATCAGAAGCTGCAATATCATTTCTGCCATAACCAGCACCCCCAGGGGCAAAAGTGGACAAAATTTGGCGTACATGTCAGGTGAGCTATGAAGAGTTTGCATACGAAGTTTGATGACAATTGAGTAAGTAGAAGATGAGATATAGATTTTTGAAGAATAAATTTTTTGGTTTTTCCCATGTCAGTAGGTGGCGCTATGCTGTACATGAGCGATTATGAGTTGGAAAAATAAGTGTCTACAACAGCAACGCACTATCACAAGGAAGTGGTGTGAAGGAAAAGCATTATGGAATTATTTACCAAAAACCCGTTTTGGAGCAATTGCGTCGGCCAAAAACAGCGCCCCCCATAGACGAAAATTCCCAAAATGTGGTATACATGACATGGGAGGTAGTAAGAGGGTGGCCGTGAAGTTTGACCAAATTTGAGGAAAGATTGGATTTTTTGCCCAAAAATAGCGCCCCCAGTGGCGAAATATCACAGAATTTGGGTAGCATGTCAGAAGCCCAATGAGTGATTTGCTTGTGAAGTATGAGCAGTTTTGAGCCATTAGAAGAATTGTTATGAATTTTTAAGCATGTAAAATTTTGCATTGAAAATTGATTGACATATAACTTCTGAACGGCTTATCCCACGTGAAACGTATTTAGGAACTTTTGGCAGCCATGTCTGTAGATGATGTCTATCAATTTTGGTGACATTCCTATGAACGGCCTAGGAGGAGTTGCGCCGTCTTCGTGGCCATGCATTTCTCACAAAAGTGAAATTACCTCACTTCCTGTTGGGCGTGGCTAATGCATTGGCAATACATTTTTGTCCGGCTTAGTGAGATACATATGCGTACCAAATGGCATGCCACTACTACAAACGACATGGCAACCAGGCACCTTTATGCGGGAGGCCAAAATCACAACGACTTAGGGGGCGCTAAAGAGGCCCTGAGGCCCGCCTGGATCTGGGCTTCTGGTTCTCAGTAGCGGTGGCAGTCTAAGAAAAAGGAGCCAAATTTCGTGCGTTGTCGACCATGGCAAGCGCCCCAAAAAGGGTCTTGTAAAGAGTTTGCTTGCCAAGTTTGACAAATCAGAAGCTGCAATATCATTTTTGCCATAACCAGCACCCCCAGGGGCGAAAGTGCACAAAATTTGGCGTATATGTCAGGTGAGCTATGAAGAGTTTGCGTATGAAGTTTGATGACAATTGAGTAAATAGAAGATGAGATATAGATTTTAGAAGAATAAATTTTTTGGTTTTTCCCATTTCAGTAGGTGGCGCTATGCTGTACATGAGCGATTATGAGTTGGAAAAATAAGTGTCTACAACAGCAACGTACTATCACAAGGTAGTGGTGTGAAGGGAAAGCATTATGGAATAATTTACCAAAAACCCGTTTTGGAGCAATTGCGTCAGCCAAAAACAGCGCCCCCCATGGACGAAAATACCCAAAATGTGGTATACATGACATGGGAGGTAGTAAGAGGGTGGCCGTGAAGTTTGACCAAATTTGAGGAAAGATTGGATTTTTTGCCCAAAAATAGCGCCCCCAGTGGCGAAATATCACAGAAATTGGGTAACATGTCAGAAGCCCAATGAGTGATGTGCGTGGGAAGTATGAGCAGTTTTGAGCAACTAGAAGATTTGTTATGATTTTTTAAGCATGTAAAATTTTGCATCGAAAATTGATTGACGTATAACTTCTGAACGATTTATGCTACGTGAAACGTATTTAGTAACTTTTGTCAGCCATGTCTCTAGATGATGTCTATCAATTTTGGTGACATTCCTATGAACGGTCTAGGAGGAGTTGCGCCGTCTTCGTGGCCATGCATTTCGCACAAAAGTGAAATTACCTCACTTCCTGTTGGGCGTGGCTAATGCATTGGCATTACATTTTTGTCCGGCTTAGTGAGATACATATGCGTACCAAATGGCATGCCACTACTACAAACTACATGGCAACCAGGCACCTTAATGCGGGAGACCAAAATCACAACGACTTAGGGGGCGCTATAGAGGCCCTGAGCCCCGGCCAAGTTTGGGCTTTTGGTTCTGAGTAGCGGTGGCAATTCTCGGAACTGGTGCCAAATTTCGTGCGTTTTCGCCCATGGCAAGCGCCCCGAAAATGGCCCAACAGCGGAGAAAAATAAAGAAGAAGAAGAAGACGGAAGAATAATAATAGTGAACTCTTACAAGAACAATAGGGCCTTCGCCCATAGGGCTCGGGCCCTAATAATAGTGAACTCTTACAAGAACAATAGGGCCTTCGCCCTATAGGGCTCGGGCCCTAATAATAATAGTGAACTCTTACAAGAACAATAGGGCCTTCGCCCTATAGGGCTCGGGCCCTAATTAAAGCCGCAAGCGGCCTCGACGGGCCCTCGCGCCAGCGGCCAAGGGGGGCGGGGGCATGCGTCCCCGCGAAAAACCTTCCACAGCTTCTTCGGCAAGAGACATTACTCCCACAATGGCGACAAAGCACAGAATTGGACACAGAGTACACGGTGCGCTGAGATGTTGTCATGGACAGAACATTTTATGCCATGGCTTCCCAACCAAATTAATGTATTTACCTCATCAGTCACCAAGCTATAGCTACATAGGATTGTCTTCTGCTAGACATCTATTAGTCTGTATGTAACGCTACAACACTTGCTCCCGACTGCCTACCCATTCCCCACAATCATGTGTGTTTAAGGCAACCAAAACAACATACTCCTGGTGCCTCATGATTGTAAACACCTCTCCTGCAACTGATACAGCGCAATGAGCGCCCCCAGTGGTGAAAGTTCACCAAATTTGGTATAAATGTCAAGGGACCCATGAAGAGTTGTTGTGTCAAGTTTGAACAAGTTTGACCAATCAGAAGCCGAGATATAAATTGTTGCCTGAAAACAGCGCCCCCAGTGGCAAAAGTTCATAAAATTTGGCACATATGTCAGGTGACCTGTAAAGAGTGTGCGGATCAAGTTTGATCAAGATTGAGTAAATAGAAGATGAGATATAGATTTTTGAAGAATAAATGTTTTGGTTTTTCCCATGTCAGTAGGTGGCGCTATGCTGTACATGAGCGATTATGAGTTGGAAAAATAAGTGTCTACAACAGCAACGTACTATCACAAGGTAGTGGTGTGAAGGAAAAGCATAATGGAATTATTTACCAAAAACCCGTTTTGGAGCAATTGCGTCGGCCAAAAACAGCGCCCCCCCATGGACGAAAATTCCCAAAATGTGGTATACATGACATGGGAGGTAGTAAGAGGGTGGCCATGACGTTTGACCAAATTTGAGGAAAGATTGGATTGTTTGCCCAAAAATAGCGCCCCCAGTGGCGAAATATCACAGAAATTGGGTAACATGTCAGAAGCCCAATGAGTGATTTGCGTGTGAAGTATGAGCAGTTTTGAGCAACTAGAAGATTTGTTATGAATTTTTAAGCATGTAAAATTTTGCATTGAAAATTGATTGACGTATAACTTCTGAACGGCTTATCCTACGTGAAACGTATTTAGGAACTTTTGTCAGCCATGTCTGTAGATGATGTCTATCAATTTTGGTGACATTCCTATGAACGGCCTAGGAGGAGTTGCGCCGTCTTCGGGGCCATGCATTTCGCACAAAAGTGAAATTACCTCACTTCCTTTTGGGCGTGGCTAATGCATTGGCATTACATTTTTGTCCGGATTAGTGAGATACATATGCCTACCAAATGGCATGCCACTACTACAAACTACATGGCAACCAGGCACTTTTATGCGGGAGGCCAAAATCACAACGACTTAGGGGGCGCTATAGAGGCCCTGAGGCCCGCCTGGATCTGGGCTTCTGGTTCTCAGTAGCGGTGGCAGTCTAAGAAAAAGGAGCCAAATTTCGTGCGTTGTCGACCATGGCAAGCGCCCCAATAAGGGTCTTGTAAAGAGTTTGCTTGCCAAGTTTGACAAATCAGAAGCTGCAATATCATTTTCGCCATAACCAGCACCCCCAGGGGCGAAAGTGCACAAAATTTGGGGTATATGTCAGGTGAGCTATGAAGAGTTTGCGTATGAAGTTTGATGACAATTGAGTAAATAGAAGATGAGATATGGATTTTTGAAGAATAAATTTTTTGGTTTTTCCCATGTCAGTAGGTGGCGCTATGCTGTACATGAGCGATTATGAGTTGGAAAAATAAGTGTCCACAGCAGCAACGCACTATCACAAGGAAGTGGTGTGAAGGAAAAGCATGATGGAATTATTTACCAAAAACCCGTTTTGGAGCAATTGCGTCGGCCAAAAACAGCGCCCCCCATGGACGAAAATTCCCAAAATGTGGTATACATGACATGGGAGGTAGGAAGAGGGTGGCCGTGAAGTTTGACCAAATTTGAGGAAAGATTGGATTTTTTGCCCAAAAATAGCGCCCCCAGTGGCAAAATGTGACAGAAATTGGGTAACATGTCAGAAGCCCCATGAGTGATCTGCGTGTGAAGTATGAGCAGTTTTGAGCAATTAGAAGATTTGTTATGAATTTTTAAGCATGTAAAATTTTGAAGTGAAAATTGATTGACGTATAACTTCTGAACGGTTGATCCTACGTGAAACGTATTTAGTAACTTTTGTCAGCCATGTCTGTAGATGATGTGTATCAATTTTGGTGACATTCCTATGAACGGTCTAGGAGGAGTTGCGCCGTCTTCGTGGCCATGCATTTCGCACAAAAGTGAAATTACCTCACTTCCTGTTGGGCGTGGCTAATGCATTGGCATTACATTTTTGTCCGGCTTAGTGAGATACATAGGTGTACCAAATGGCATGCCAGTACTACAAACTATATGGCAACCAGGCACCGTAATGCGGGAGGCCAAAATCACAACGACTTAGGGGGCGCTATAGAGGCCCTGAGCCCCGGCCAAGTTTGGGCTTTTGGTTCTGAGTAGCGGTGGCAATTCTCGGAACTGGTGCCAAATTTCGTGCGTTTTCGCCCATGGCAAGCGCCCCGAAAATGGCCCAACAGCGGAGAAAAATAAAGAAGACGGAAGAAGAATAATTAAAGCCGCAAGCGGCCTCGACGGGCCCTCGCGCCAGCGACCAAGGGGGGCGGGGGCATGCGTCCCCGCGAAATACCCTCCACAGCTTCTTCGGCAAGAGACATTACTCCCGCAATGGCGACAAAGAACAGAATTGGACACATGGCAACGATAGGGTCTCGCACTGTACGGTGCTCGGGCCCTAATAATAATAGCGCCCTAATAAGGGTCTTGTAAAGAGTTTGCTTGCCAAGTTTGACAAATCAGAAGCTGCAATATCATTTTTGCCATAACCAGCACCCCCAGGGGCGAAAGTGCACAAAATTTGGCGTTGACGTCAGGTGAGCTATGAAGAGTCTGCGTATGAAGTTTGATGACAATTGAGTAAATAGAAGATGAGATATAGATTTTTGAAGAATAAAATTTGTGGTTTTTCCCATGTCAGTAGGTGGCGCTATGCTGTACATGAGCGATTATGAGTTGGAAAAATAAGTGTCTACAACAGCAACGTACTATCACGAGGAAGTGGTGTGAAGGAAAAGCATTATGGAATTATTTACCAAAAACCCGTTTTGGAGCAATTGCGTCGGACAAAAACAGCGCCCCCCATGGACGAAAATTTCCAAAACGTGGTATACATGACATGGGAGGTAGTAAGAGGGTGGCCGTGAAGTTTGACCAAAATTGAGGAAAGATTGGAATTTTTGCCCAAAAATAGCGCCCCCAGTGGCGAAACATCACAGAAATTGGGTAACATGTCAGAAGCCCAATGAGTGATTTGCGTGTGAAGTATGAGCAGTTTTGAGCAATCAGAAGATTTGTTATGAATTTTTAAGCATGTAAAATTTTGCATCGAAAATTGATTGACGCATAACTTCTGAACGGTCAATCCTACGTGAAACGTATTTAGTAACTTTTGTCAGCCATGTCTGTAGATGATGTGTATCAATTTTGGTGACATTCCTATGAACGGTCTAGGAGGAGTTGCGCCGTCTTCGTGGCCATGCATTTCGCACAAAAGTGAAATTACCTCACTTCCTGTTGGGCGTGGCTAATGCATTGGCATTACATTTTTGTCCGGCTTATTGAGATACATATGCGTACCAAATTGCATGCCACTACTACAAACTATATGGCAACCAGGCACCTTAATGCGGGAGGCCAAAATCACAACGACTTAGGGGGCGCTATGGAGGCCCTGAGCCCCGGCCAAGTTTGGGCTTCTGGTTCTGAGTAGCGGTGGCAATTCTCGGAACTGGTGCCAAATTTCGTGCGTTTTCGCCTATGGCAAGCGCCCCGAAAATGGCCCAACAGCGGAGAAAAATAAAGAAGAAGAAGACGGAAGAAGAAGAAGAAGAAGACGGAAGAATAATAATAGTGAACTCTTACAAGAACAATAGGGCCTTCGCCCATAGGGCTCGGGCCCTAATAACACCCACTACAAAAAGAACTAGGGAATGGGCAGCTAAGAGGATGCAAAAGCCAGTGAGTAGAGGTGAGTTTTGAGCCTGGATTTAAAAGAGGAGATAGAGGGGGCGAATCTAATGTCTGGGGGCAAACAGTTCCACAGACTTGGAGCCGCTACTGCAAATGCCCCATCACCTTTTTGTTTAAGGTGAGTCCGGGGCACATGGAGGAGACCTTTATCAGCAGATCTGAGGGACCTAGGTGCAGGGGGTGGTTTCAGAAGATCTGAGATGTACCGTAAATAGGGGCTTGACCATGCAGCGCCTTGTAGACCATTAGTAGGACTTTAAATTGGATCCTAAAACTAATGGGGAGCCAGTGTAAAGAAGCCAGGACAGGAGTAATGTGCTCTCTCTTCTTGGTACCCGTCAGCAGTCTAGCAGCTGCATTTTGCACCAACTATAAACGCATTAATTGAGACTGGGGGAGACCAAGATAGAGGGAATTGCAGTAATCTAGCCGGGATGTAATAAAGGCATGGATGACTTTTTCTAGGTCTTCAAAGGATAAAGAAAGTTTGAGACGGGAGATCATTCTCAGCTGGAAGAAGCTATTCTTAATAACAGTACTAATCTGCTTTTTAAAGCAGAGTTCTGAATCAAGAGTGACACCTAGGTTTTTAGCATATGACTTAACGTATGGAAAGAGATGAGCAAGCTTGTTAGCCGCTGAGGATCTAGATTTGGGAGGACCAAAAATGATAACCTGTATGGAATGTGGCTGTATGTGGCTGTATGGAATCCCTAGATTTAAAGGGGAGGTACAGTTGTGTATCATCTGCATAGAAGTGAAAGGAGATATCATACTTTCTAGTAATAATCACCTAGAGGGAGCATATACAAACAGAAAAGTACTGGACCCAAAATAGAGCCCTGCGGGACCCCATAGGAGACTGAGGCTGAGGAAAAATGACCGAGAGATACGGAAAAGGTTCTGTGTTTTAGATAGGATCTGAACCAAAGCAGTGCTGTCCCATTAATGCCTACCCACTCCTCAAGACGAGAGAGGAGGATGTCATGGTCCACAGTATCAAAGGCCGCACTAAGGTCCAATAGGACCAAGATTGCACTCTCGCCTGAGTCTAGAGTGAGCAGTAGATCATTAGTCACTTTGAGCGGAGCTGTTTCAGTACTGTGGAGTGCTCTAAAACCTGACTGGAACGGCTCTAAAATGTTGTGCTCAGACAGGAAGGGAAGCAGCTGGGACAGCACGACTTTCTCCAGCACCTTGGAAATGAAAGGGAGCTTAGAGATAGGGCGGTAATTAAAAAAAAAAAAAAAAGGGCATTTGGATACAAAACAACATGTTGTTTACCTGCATTTAGATTAATCCATGTAACTTGTATTGTGTGTTTAAGTTACCGGTATAAGATTATTTCATTTGCTTCAGAATGTGATTGTCTCAGTTCATCTGATTATTTAATTAGCCTTTTACGTTTTATCAGTGAAAATGCATGCATGCATGCATGCATGTATGTTGCACAAGTTATAACACCCATCCTGTTTTAATGAGAGTCAACCCACAATCACTGAAGTCAAATCAGTCTTAAGGCCAATTTATGCTGACAACCCAGTCCTCGCAGATAGCGTCGCAGACAGTGTCTGCGTAGCCCCCCCACCTTCGCAGACGCTCTGTGCGCACCTCCCAAAAATTGTGACCACCGCAGAAGCCTCGCAGACAGCGTCGCAGACAAGAGGGCTCGGATTGGTCCACTCTACATCCGCTGTACACGCACTTCCGCTTCCCTACTTTCCCGGTTTGGTTTGTTTTCACGACCGGCATTTTTAAAAACACGAGCGAAGATGGAGCAGCATGAAGAGCGGTTGATTGAGGAAGTACGGACATCTATACGACTCCAGTTCTAGTCATTATAAAAAAAAAGTTCTAGTCATTATAAGTAACCGGAGGATAAACACTCCACTAACCACACCCACCAACTACTCCTAGCGACTTCGCGCCCCCTTGCGTTGTGCCGGTGAATAACATCGCGCACGCCTATTAATCCCTGCTCAACGATAAATTACAGCTG
The DNA here is from genome assembly GCF_027579695.1 of Neoarius graeffei. Taxonomy (NCBI): domain Eukaryota; kingdom Metazoa; phylum Chordata; class Actinopteri; order Siluriformes; family Ariidae; genus Neoarius; species Neoarius graeffei. The sequence continues at coordinate 83,740,011 of NC_083578.1, forward strand.
TCTGCGAAAAGCTATCTGCGAAAGCCTTGTCGCAAGAGCATGCAGCGGCCTTTAGTTGAGCAAGTCGGTAACGGTATTTCTTACTTTCACCATAAATTTTTATTTATATGACTTTGGTCTATAGCTGTCAAAGGCCTCGGCCTTAAAACCGGTTACCGCTGTGACGTCACGCACTCAGGGCTGGCTGGCTCAGCGGGGCAGCTCGAATGCCAACTTTGCGGTCGATTTTAACTCTCAAAAATATATATTTTTTATTCCCATTTATGCGGCATACAAGAGTCAAGGATGGAGATACTATCCACTCAGAAATGTATTTAAAAATAAAGGTTCTGCGTATCTCCTTTAAGCAGAGAGCAGAATGATAAATGTAAGCGAAGCTCGATCTCAAGGATTTACCTAACCAAAACAAGCAGCAATCAGACCAGCCTGTACCAGTTCAAGCATGCCAAACAGTTATTTCTATCACACAGTAAATGTGTTTATGCTGAAACAATACAATGTCACAGGGGGGACACTTATTATTAGCACAGTTGCAAAGAATCACAGGATTTAAAATGAACTCCCAGAGGGGGAATCTGCTATTCTGGTTATTTCTACTACACTGGGAGGCGTTTACACAGTATAGTGGTAGTTAATGTTAATGATATTACTGGATTTTGGGCAAATTATGATTGATGAGACTGACAGGGAAACAGCATGGTGACTTGTAACACAGCAGGGACTTTTGTAGAAATGACTGGGACTAAGCGCGTCACTGAATGCAGCCAGTCGCTGTTTACCTGCTCTAAATCTTGTTGTGAACCATCGTCTCTCAAGTTTTGCATACAGGAGGTTACTGGGGGCCGAGAGAATCGACAGAAAACAAGGCGACGTAAGAAGTAAAATCTGAAAGGGCAAAGAAGAGACCATGCAAAGACTGTTACTGCTGTCACTGCTGCTGAAAACAGGAAAGGACCCAAGAAATGTGAAGAATTTTTCAGTAGGATTTATCAAAAGAACTGGGTGTCAATGAGTAACATGATTACGCACATGGAAAAAGGATTGCATCAGGCTAAATGTCAACACGTGGTGAATCGAGTCTCCCGACCTGCTTTAGTTTTCGAGTAGCTCAATCCGTGTCTTAGGATAAAAGTGGCTCATACTTCACTTTTGTGTGATTGCAATAGAAATTGTTAGCATTCTGAATTTTTTTTTTCATAAACTAATATTATTCTATCCACATTCACTGGATATGAGCAATCATGCACTCTGATTTGCCTACTCTACTACTAAGATATCAGCTCATATACCGTGAGTAGAGAAAAACAAAACGGCGGAGTGTATCGCTGAACCAACCGAGGACAAAATAAAAACTCTTAACTCGAAAACAAAACCCCAAAAATACAAAAAAAAAAAACAAGCAACAAAATATGGAATGAAAGTATTTAATGGTAAGAATGTATCTTTTTTTAATTTTTCAAGAATTATTATCGCATTTTTCACAAATTGCTCCTGTCATTTCACCAGTTTGTTTACGTTCTGAGCGGAAATGACTTTGTCAGACATTTTGTCTAAAGTTTTTAGGTATCAAATTTGCAAAAAATAAAAATCCTGTTTCTCAAAATCCAGTGAATGTGGATAGAATAAAAAAATAGTTATTCCACTCAATCTCGTCGTACATGTACTGTATATCTAGTCCGCCCCACCACTCTAGATATACAGTACACATCCATCCATCCATCCATCCACCATAACAAGAGCAATGACAGACAATATACACATCCACACACATCCGTCCTTCCATCCACCCACCAGACAGATGAATGTTTATTCGTAGCAGTAAGTTGGTCTGTCAGTGCTCTAGTCATTATGATAAATGGATGGATGGACAGGTCATATACACATCCATTCATCCATCAATCAATTACTGAGTCTATCTACAGTGGTGCTTGAAAGTTTGTGAACCCTGTAGAATTTTCTATATTTCTGCATAAATATGACCTAAAACATCATCAGATTTTCACACAAGTCCTAAAAGTAGATAAAGAGAACCCAGTTAAACAAATGAGACAGAAATATTATATGTGGTCATTTATTTATTGAGGAAAATGATCCAATATTACATATCTGTGAGTGGCAAAAGTATGTGAACCTTTGCTTTCAGTATCTGGTGTGACCCCCTTGTGCAGCAATAACTGCAACTAAACGTTTGCGGTAACTGTTGATCAGTCCTGCACACCGGCTTGGAGGAATTTTAGCCCGTTCCTCCATCCAGAACAGCTTCAACTCTGGGATGTTGGTGGGTTTCCTCACATGAACTGCTCACTTCAGGTCCTTCCACAACATTTTGACTGGATTAAAGGTCAGGACTTTGACTTGGCCATTCCAAAACATTAACTTTATTCTTCTTTAACCATTCTTTGGTAGAATGACTTGTGTCGTTGTCTTGCTGCATGACCCACCTTCTCTTGAGATTCAGTTCATGGACAGATGTCCTGACATTTTCCTTTAGAATTCACTGGTATAATTCAGAATTCATTGTTCCATCAATGATGGCAAGCTGTCCTGGCCCAGATGCAGCAAAACAGACCCAAACCATGATACTACCACCACCATGTTTCACAGATGGGATAAGGTTCTTATGCTGGAATGCAGTGTTTTCCTTTCTCCAAACATAACGCTTCTCATTTAAACCAAAAAGTTCTATTTTGGTCTCATCCGTCCACAAAACATTTTTCCAATAGCCTTCTGGCTTGTCCATGTAATCTTTAGCAAACTGCAGAAGAGCAGCAATGTTCTTTTTGCAGAGCATTGGCTTTCTCCTTGCAACCCTGCCATGCACACCATTGTTGTTCAGTGTTCTCCTGATGATGGACTCATGAACATTAACATTAGCCAATGTGAGAGAGGCCTTCACTTGCTTAGAAGTTACCCTGGGCTCCTTTGTGACCTCGCCGACCATTACATGCCTTGCTCTTGGAGTGATCTTTGTTGGTCGACCACTCCTGGGGAGGATAACAATGGTCTTGAATTTCCTCCATTTGTACACAATCTGTCTGACTGTGGATTGGTGGAGTCCAAACTCTTTAGAGATGGTTTTGTAACCTTTTCCAGCCTGATGAGCATCAACAACACTTTTTTTCTGAGGTCCTCAGAAATCTCCTTTGTTCGTGCCATGATACACTTCCACAAACATGTGTTGTGAAGATCAGACTTTGATAGATCCCTGTTCTTTAAATAAAACAGGGTGCCCACTCACACCTGATTGTCATCCCACTGATTGAAAACACCTGACTCTAATTTCACCTTCAAATTAACTGCTAATCATAGAGGTTCACATACTTTTGCCACTCACAGATATGCAAGATTGGATAATTTTCCTCAATAAATAAATGACCAAGTATAATATTTTTGTCTCATTTGTTTAACTGGGTTCTCTTTATCTACTTTTAGGACTTGCGTGAAAATCTGATGATGTTTTAGGTCATATTTATGCAGAAACATAAAAAAATTCTAAAGGGTTCACAAACTTTCAAGCACCACTGTATCTATCTATCTATGATCAGTTCAATGACTAACTAAATTCTGATACAATGATTAATAAAAGATGTGAAAGGAGTACAATTGATGTCTTATACAGCAGAGGAGGCTAGTGCATGTTTCACTCTTGCGGAGTAAGTTCATCCATCAATCCATCGCCACTTATCCTGTGCAGGGTCGCGGGCAAGCTGGAGCCTATCCCAGCTGACTATGGGCTCAGAGGCGGGGTGCACCCTGGACAAGTCTCCAGATCATTACAGGCCTGACACATAGAGACAAACAACCATTCACACTCACATTCACACCTACGGTCAATTTAGAGCCACCAATTAGCCTAACCTGCACATCTTTGGACTGTCAGGGAAACCGGAGCACCCGGAGGAAACTCGTGCAGACACATGCAAACTCCCCCGTCCGCCACTGGGCTTGAACCCAGAACCTTCTTGCTGTGAGGCAACAGTGCCAACCGTTCCACCACCGTGACGCCCTCTTGCGGAAGAAGTAAGAAGTGAAAAACAAAGGAATGTGAAATTACAACAGCTAAATTATAACTTTGAAACAGATGTGTGTAAATCATATTTGGGGCCTTTGTTGACATACCTGTTTAGAGGCCAGTCAAATCATCATCAGTGTCTGAATAAATCATTCATCTCTTAAATAATCACTTTATCCTACTCAGGATCGCTGTAGCCAATCGTTGAAACACTGGGTGTGAGGTGGGAATACACCGAGCCCCAAACATTCACTGGCATGTTTTTCGGCAGTAGCAGAACAGAGACCCTGGAGCTGTGAGGTGCCAACTCTATCCACTCCAGGGTCCTGGGATTGATCCTAAAAGGTCCACCTTTTCTTCCTTATGTCTCTGTGTGTTTCCTCTGGGTACTCTGGATTCTTCTCAATGTCTGAAACGTGCCATTAGGTGGATTATTGACCCTAAATTGCCTGTGTGTGTGAATGTGTTCGTGTCCATGTTGCTCTGAGACAGACTAGCATCACATTCAGGGTGTATTCCAATCTATTTTTTTTAAATTAATTTTTTATTTCAAACGTGTATAAAAAAATGTACGTAGCTATTTGTACATACAAAAGAAAGAAAACAAGAAAGTGACAAAACAATTAATAAATAAAATACATAAAGAGCTAAGACATTACAATACACCGCACATTGTTCGAAAGAGGAGTGGGAAGAAGTACAATCTTGCACCCACTGTGAAGTTGAATGAAGAAAGAAAGAAAGAAAGAAAGAAAGAAAGAAAGAAAGAAAGAAAGAAAGAAAGAAAGAAAGAAAGCACAACTTTATTCATCACACACTTGTGAAATTCCTCTCTGCATTTAACCCATCTGAAGCAGTGAACACACACGTGAGCAATGAGCACACACACACACACCCAGAGCAGTGGGCAGCCATGCTAACAGCGCCCGGGGAGCAGTTGGGAGTTGGGTGCCTCGCTCAAGGCCGTCCCATATTAACCTAACCGCATGTCTTTGGACTGTGAGGGAAACCGGAGCACCCAGAGGAAACCCATGCAGACACGGGGAGAACATGCAAACTCCACACAGAAAGGCCCTCGCCAGCCGCTGGGCTCAAACCCAGAACCTTCTTGCTGTGAGTGGAAATGTGGCGGCACGGTGGTGGTAAGTGGTTACCACGGAAAGGTGGTATTTAAAAGAAATATTAAAGGGGTACCAAATATAATATATACAGTTGCTGATGTGACAAAGTAACGTATTCTTAAGTATTCTATCAAATTTATATACTAGAAAACAACGAAATATCTTGGTAATTGTAAATATAATACTTTATACGCTAAACCGCACAAGAGTCGCCATTTTTAAAAGACCGTGACGTCAGCGCTACCCACTGCACTAGCGGAACTCTCCGAAATAGAGGAGATAAGCGTGTAATCATGGCGTCGGGCGCATCAAGTGAAAGCGACAGCTCTGTCGAATCATACGAAGAGATCCCGCAAGACACACTGCAAGCAGGCTATGGCTTAGAAGGGTACCAGTTTGAACCTAGGAGAGGTACTATGTAGTGGAAGTTCATTATGTCTAACTATTAAAGCTATTTTAAGTTTGTTTCTTAAGACAAGGATTTTTTAAGATGTTACCTTGTTGACAGTTTCGGCGAGAATCTTCCACCTTCTTCAAAACAGTCACCAGATGTCGAGTGGTGACGTGCCTTATCAGCTGATGTTATGCTACGGAGGCGTGAACGTCCCGCCCAATTTGACAGGTAGTTCACGCCTCCTGCTGTCAGGTCGCTCCCCCAGGACACATCTGGTGACTGTTTTGAAGAAGGCGGAAGATTCTCGCCGAAACTGTCAACAAGGTAACATCTTAAAAAATCCTTGTCTTAAGAAACGAACTTAAAATAGCTAGGAGAGGTACTCTCGACTCCGGTGATGAAATAAGAGAAGAAAGCTCGGATGACGGCGAGGATGAGACTGATGCTGACCATGGGCGTGGCGAGCGTGGGGCAGAGCGTCTGCGTGCAGGTGACACGGCGTGGTGCTCGTGCGGAAAATGTAACGTGGAGTTGCTCACGAGTCCAGCAGAATTTATTTGCTGCAATGAGATAGGCGCCACCCGTGGACTTGCGAAATCGTCGCAAGAGGCAGAAACGGGTATTTCACACGTGCTATTCCCAACCTCGATGAGCCAACACAACTGGGCACATACATACGTCATGAGTGTTACGCAGAGAAAATGAACGTGCATTCTGATTGGATAAAATTAATATCATGGCGGGCTGTTCAAACTGCGGAAATAGTTTGCTCGAGCTACTTTCAAAACACTAGAACTTTCCAACCTTAGAACAAAAAACTTTTGTAAGTCTTGAATAAGGTTCGTTAATGTGTGTTTTATTGTTATATTTACTCTATATATTGCCCTCTGTTCCCCTTTAAATAACAAGAGACACCACATCCAGTTCCTCTGTTAAAATTATAACTTTATTTTTTTTAATTTCTCATACAAATTGTGATTTCATTCATTTTAGTGATTATTTTGGCTCTTGATTTCTCTTCAGCAGAGAAACGTATCAGAGTCAAAAAGTTTTTTTTTTCTTCATAATATTTACAGGCACATATACACAACTGTTAGCAAACTATATTCAATACAAATACAAAAGAGGATTGAAGTTTACAACGGGCCGAAGCTTTCTTTTAACCCTGATTCCATTAGAAAATTACCTCATAGTCTTTTTTCTTTTTTTTTTCCCCCTTTGTATAAAAAAATTGTGTAAAATATGGCGATTCGCTCCACACACACCATTCAATCAACAATCAATCAACTGTCCCTCTGGTGTCACGTGATGAGTAAAATACAGTAAAAGTAATGCACGTTTGGCAAGACAGTGTCACAGACTGTACAGTGAGAAAAGAGTTCAGCAGTTTCTCTCTCTTTTTTTTTTTTCTCTTGGGGAAAAGTGTGTTTTACTGGAGGTGCTCAGACTGTCGCCGTACACAGGGGCTTGCTTATACATACATACACACATACATACACGCGTTTTCCGATCGGGCCGGTTGTGAACCACAGACACAAGCATCATGCGCTCATTTAAAAAAAAAAAAGGCAATAAAACCTCATGCATGCACAAGTCTCTAATAATTAAGACTACACTGAGAAGCCAAACATTCAAATATCAAATTTCAGGCTAACACACATGTACTGTATAAACAAATGAATATTCACCTGCTGTTTTAAATTACCAAATCCTTCTGCATGTACTTGAGTATTATTTTCACCAACCCTGATATTTCTAAATTATATATTCTAAATAAATATCAACTAGCAATTTGTCTTTTTTTTTTTTTTAAAGAAACTCTAAAGTAGGAACAGTACATTTGATTCAGCAGTCCCTTGCAACAAAGGTGCAGTTTGTAACCATTTGAAAATATAATACCTTATAAAAAATTGTGGTTCGTAACATCGCCATGCAGTGGGTGTGGCTAGTTTTTTTTTCATGTCCAGTCTGAAAAGTAGCTCCGCCCTCAGCTGGAAGAGAGCTCCACCTTTTCTCTGGTTGCTTCACAAAACTCCAATCGATGCCTCCTTGGTTCCTCCATCGATCGATGATCAAGTCCACCATCTTTAACGATACATATCAATTCTAAAGTAACAACAATTCTTACAGAGTGAGGATACACAGGTGTTTCCAGCAGAAGCGTACTTTGTTGTCAAGTGTAACAAGGTTTAAAATTTTTTTTTTTTTTAAATTACTCTCTCTCCCCTGGTAATCACAGTGACACGAGCCAGTCGTGAGCATCTGTGAGCTCATGTATGTGGAAGAAGGCAGACAGCGCTTTCCTCTGAGTGTGTTACGCTGCTTTGTGATGCAGCATGAGCGGCAGTTTTGATAAAAGACGCAGAGATTAGCTGGTTGGTTTCATGTGTCTTGGAGGAAGCACGTGTTAGCCTTCACGCTCCCTGGTTTGTAGCTGTCGTATAACAGGGGAGTGTTAGCTAGTGGGTGGGACCAAATTAGGGGGAAAAATGAAGCAAATTTTTAGTCATTATCTTGTTTCGCTTTCTTGCCTCTTTTCTCAGCTTTCTTGAAAAGAGGAGCTAAAAAGAGGAGTGTAAAAAGGGAAGCGATAAACGGAAATGTAGACGCGTCTATAAAGAAATGAGAAGCGCTGGTACTTTCAATATACGGGGCTGGGGTCGATTAAAGGAAAGGGGAACCGCTATTCAAAAAAAAAAATTTTTTTTTTCTAAAATTGCAATTGCAACCAGTAGACGGCTTTACAAATTACAAACAACTCCTTTAATATGACAGTATATACATATAGGTGTGTGTTTTTTGGTGCCCAGCATTTTTTATTTTTTTTTACTGTACACAAGAGTGGCTGAAAGAGGGCACACACCGCACACACACACCCACCCACCCCATTCAAGCAATCAGGAAACACACTAGCAAAGCTTTATAAAGCGACAGAAAAGACAAAAGTGTAAACGGAAAGTGCTACAGACAAAAACAAAAATGAACTGAGACAAAAAAAAAAAATCCACACGTGATTACAATCCAATATCATTTCTATTTACAGAGAACACGAAAAAAAAAAATATGAGCCTGAAGACTGAACACTTCAGAACAGTGTACAGTGAAGTACGCTGGGAAGTATTTCGCAATACTGAAATTACTGAGAAGGGCAGCTGTGATCCTGAGACAGTAAACAATAAACACACTTCTCAACAACAACAAAGCCATAAGTGGTGTGAACTGCAGAATCTGTCTGTCCAGGCCAGCTTTTTTTTTTTGTCTTTTCAAACCCTGTGGCACTTTCCTCCTCTCTATTTGGCAAATAACGTTAAGCTTGTATACTGGAATCGGTAATCATTATTAAAGGTTATAAACAAGGCACGTTTGGCAATCCTGTATAAATAAGTGCTATTTACAGTAAAAATAAGTTAGTTTCCTCTATTCAGTGTCCACACATCTTCCACACTTTGTGGCTCCACCCACTTGCCCATATCGCCAATCCACTCGTTTAGAAAGGCCTACAACAGGTCCCAAATCCAGTTTCATTCTTTTGTCGAATAAAAACATTAACTCTGAGCTCTGTGCTAAGGCTTCGGTCAGTGAAATTATTTTTGATCTTTTCACTGAAGTCAGCAGCAAAGTATCAGGTATTTTTGAACCACGTTGAATTTAACACATACTGATGACACGTACATCAGGTGACGAAAAACACCCAGGGCTAAATTGATCATCATGGTTAGTTTCAATATTTCAATACTAAAATCGCGATTATTGCTCATAATTATCTGGAAGAAAATTTTGTTCTACAAGTTTAACTTAATATGCACATTGTATATTTAAATTCTGTATTACCCAATTATCTACCTTTAACTAAACTGACCGATAATTTTTTTTTTTACCCACTCTCAGCTTTGTTTAATGAACTGAAGAATTCAGGATCATGATTAAAATACGATGACTGGACTCACTCAGCCCCACTATAACATACATCTGTCGAACATCTTGTTACTGCTCAAATATTTTGCTGCTTTTGTCCCTATTATATAAAAAGCAATGAATCCAGTCTGATACCCTACCAGTGTATTCATTCTGACAAATCGTGTCAATAAAAGCTAAAAGTTGAAATGTTATCGTTCCAAAAAAAAAAAGAAAATAAATAAAACACAAAGCACGGCGCACCCACATATACACAAACACACACACAGCTGCTCTCTGACACATGCACACCTTGTGCTGTAATTTTAAAACGTGCTATTTTTGCACTTGTTATGGCACTTGTGCTTGTGATTTATAATTTGACATGAACGAGTTTGTCATTAATAACTGGTAATCTAAGAACCCAATTAAAATTCCAGACTGCAAAACTGAAAAACAAAATCACACGAATGCTATGTTACATAAAGCTACACTTTGATTAAAGCGACATTCTGATTCTGACTCAAAGCAAAAAAAAAAAAAAACCTGATCTCTCTCACACACGCGCGCGCACACAAAATCGCACTCACGCACCAGACGTGTCATACGAGCACTGAATAGTGTTTGACATTAGTAGAAAAACAGTTCGATGTGCTTAGCAGATAAAAAAAAATGGCTGTGTGTGCTTTTTTTTTTTTTTTTAAATCCCACACTCTAAAAACCTGCTTAACAGCCGACGCTTCAGCCTTATTCAATCTTTTCCCTTTTGTTAAGGCTGAAGCATGAAGTGGGGGTGCAGGCGAAGGGGTGGGGGAATCCGATTTCTCAGCTCGACTGGATTTCACGCACCACCGAGCTGGCTCCTGTCAGCTGTACCAAGCTGGTCAAAGACTCTCCATCTCTGGGTCAGAGGTCAAAGGTTCAAAGGTCAGTGACTTTGTTCTCCACCAGGGCAGCGACCTGCTGTAACCGGTAGGCTAACTGCATCTTCTGTCCTGCAGGATCTTCCTCTAGAGCCATGATGATCTGCATTCACAACACACACGCAACCATAAACGAGCCTTATAAATTACATAAACAATAGCGTTCTCATAAGGTGTGTTTCTTTGGTGCTCCAACACTGACCTGATCATAATATTTGTTGATGTATTTATAAACCTCGTGCAGAGCCACCAAGCTGTTCATCTCTGAAGCAAAGCTCTGAAACCACACAAAGCATATGTTTTGCTTCAAATAAACTTAGAGCTCATAATTTATTTAGCATTAGACCACAACACTGGTGAATTCTCATTTCTGATTGGTCAGAAGGTGCTGAATGACAGTAGCCGAAGCTGAGTTTTTATTTGTCTTATTTAACAAGGTTCCCAGTCTAACTCAAATGTCAAGTTCCCTGCGTTTCCCTTATCTTTCATCGACTGAAACGCTGAATTTCCATTATCTAAAATAAACTGAAAAATGCCCTCTTTGTGCTGAGCTTTATGTGCTAGTTCACAGACGTTTTCAGTACAAAACAAAGTTTTCGTTGTTTAAACATAGTGAAATTACCTGATAAAGAAAAACACTGCAGTGAAAATATTACATTTTGATAAAATGGCAACTAAAATGTAAACGTACTACAAACAAAATTCCCTGATATTCTATGAGCTGACCCAAAAAACGATCAAATCCTCTGACTTTCCATGTCTGGACTACACTTTTTAAAATTCCATGACATTCCAGAAATTCCATGACTTGTGGGAACTCTGTATTAATTTTAAGAGACAGAAAAAAAAAAAGACAGGATGCAGAGGGAATGACTCTGTTTAGCTGCTGTAATGTATGTGATAACTTGTTTCACGAAATGGATAAAAAGTATGAAGTTTTGTTCTGTAATAAACAAAAATTGTAATCGTTGGCAAATTGGTGTGGTATAAGAAGGATTATTCTGTCCACATTCACTGGATATGAGCAATCGCACGCTCTGATTGGCTACTCTACTACAAGGCAATCAGCTCGTATACCCTGAGTAGAGAAAAACAAAATGGCGGAGTGTGTTGCTCAACCAACCGAGGACGAAATAAAAACTCTACTCGAAAACAAAACCAGGAAAAAAAAAATAAAGCAACAAAATATGGAATGAAAGTATTTGATGGTAAGAACGCATCATTTAAAAAAAATTTTCAAGAATTATTATTAACGCATTTTTCACAAATTGCTCCCGTCATTTCGCTGGTTTGTTTACATTCTTCATCTTTAAGCATTAAAATTTGTTGAATTTTTTAGACTGGTTCAAAAGCTCAAAAAAGTTTGAAAATTACAGAACTGAAATGTCCAAGGAAGAATTAAATAAATGTCTAAAACTATTCTATACCTCGGCACGACAGCAAGACGGCACTTTCTACAAACAAGAGTGCTCTGAGAGCACAATATCCCCCGCTGGCAATGGTGCCATAACTCTGGTAAAATGCAACTAAATTGAATGAAACTGCAATAACCAATCTTAATATAATTATAAATACATGTCTACAGCTATTCTATACTTTGACACGTTTGGCGTTTCTGTTTCCGATTGAGAGTACGTCGTGCGCGTTCTGGCTGCCGCTTCTCACCGGAGTTCTTATTTTATTTCTTTTTCTATTTTTTTTCTTTCCTGTGTGTTTGTGTAGTTTGGTGTTTGTTTGAGTGTTTTGTCCGCCGGTTGTGGTGTAGCTCCGGACCCAGTTTTGGGCGTCGGTTCCCTCCAGGCCTTGGTTCGCTGTGGGTGATGCCTGCACTCCCAGCTGTGGACTGCAGTGAGCTCGTTGCTCATTTTACATCGTGGTTGTCCAGCGCTCTGTGCTTTAACGCTTGGCGTGATGTTCCAAGTGATGTTCCTCGGTGGCGTCGCAGCAGCTGTGCAGGCGGTTTGGGACACACCAGCGCTCTGCGTGGCGGAGCTTCTCTGCTCGCTGTGTGGATCCACGGCGTGGTGTTCAAGCAATGTTGCTGACGGCGTCACGGCGGCGGTGCTGGAGATGTGGGACTTGTTTTCGTGTGCCTTTTGGTGGGACTGTGGCTGCTACACCACGGGAATTACATCCTGACCCCTACTTGGTGGACTTTTTATTTTTTATTATATTTTTATTTATTTATTTATTTTTCTTTCCTTGTCTATAATTGTAAAGCGTCCTTGGGTTTTTTGAAAGGCGCTATATAAATTTAAATTATTATTATTATTGACACGACAGCAAGACAGCACTTACTCCAAAAAAAAAAACCACACTAAAAAGTCAATTTGTGCAGCCATCGAGAGCTTTTTAAGAAGTCCGCCTAAGCAGATATGATTTTGTTGATCGTTTTGTATAATGTTATCAAATTTGCTAAATAAATAAATAAATGCTCCGTTTTGCAAAATCCAGTGAATGTGGATATAATGAAACAATTATTCCACTCAATCTTGTGGTACACGGTTTATAGCTATCAGCTCATGTACGACTCAATTTTGTGGAATAATTGTTAATTAAACAGCTGCTTTTTTTGGAAAATGATCAACTTTGGGGTGGCAACAGCTTTAATGACATCATGACATGGCTGATTATTTTCCTGCATGCCCCCAAGTGTTTTATTCCTTGCATAAATTTTGCTCATGCTGCATTTAAATTGCCTTAAACGATTAAATGTCACTTTGCAGATTAGAAACTGGAGTGTAAATTGGTGCGGTAAGTGTTATAACTCACCCCGGATAACTCCGTGAGCATGGAGTTCATTTCCTGGTAGCATCCTGATGCAGCACTGTGAATATCACTATAGTACCTGCAGCATGAACAGACCACATAATTTAACAGTGCTGCACTAAAAACGGGTGTGTTACTGGTCATGATTGTCTGAATGTCTTTGTGTGAATATTGGAAAAACCTGCATTGTGCTTGTGTGTACTGTGAAAGCCTCACCTCTCCACTAGCTGTTTGTATCGAGGTATTTCTCTGGCATACAGCAGCTTGTTCACAGGGGAATCCTAAACCACAACAAAACAAAGCACACTTTACCATGCAGTGTTTAAATATGTCCTGTCATCCCGCTGTCTCTCTGAGCATGCTCGCTGAGCCGTCACAATCCACGACAAGGTCAGCGAGGAAGGAGGTCACACAGTTAATTAACACTGACCCAGCATTCAGGGGTTAATTAGCTTACTGACCCGTCCCACTTTGTGCTCGGAGGTGGTGCAGGAATCAATGAAAGTCTGAGCGATGACGGACAGGACGGCGTCTACGCTATCTGTTACTTGCACGTCAAATACAAACTGAGGGTTCTTCAAGATGTTCACCCAGAATCTCAGAGGTAAGCTGGAGAAAGAAAGAAAAAAAAATTAATGATTGATTAACAGAGATAAAGGCTGCAGTGCTTCCCACACATACACAACCAGTCAAAGGTTTGAACACGTTAGACTGAATATACACATTTTCAATTGTCATAAAAACATTTTTGATAAAAGGCTTCTGGTTTAAATTTGATTCGAAGACATGTAAATCGTGAAGTTATATTATATTTAACAGTTATTCCACAAAATCGAGGCGTACATGAGCTGTTAGCTGACGAGGCACGTAGCACCGAGTTGGCTATTAGCCATGTACGACGAGATTGAGTGGAATGACTTTTATTCTATCCACATTCACTGGATTTTGAGAAACAGAGCATTTTTATTTTTTGCAAATTCAATAAATAAAAACTTTTTACAAAACATCTGACAAAATCATTTTGGCTTAACAAACCGGCGAAATGACAGTAGCAATTTGTGAAAAATGCTATTATAATAATAATTTTTGAAAAATAAAAAAAGATACCTTCTTTCCATCAAATACTTTCATTCCATATTTTGTTGCTTTTTTTTTTTTTTTTTGCATTTTTGGGGTTTTGTTTTTGAGTAGTTTTTATTTCGTCCTTGGTTGGTTCAACAACACGCTCCGCCATTTTGTTTTTCTCTACTCACAATATATGAGCTGATATCCTAGTAGTAGAGTAGCCAATCAGAGCGCTCGATTGCTTATATCCAGTGAATGTGGATAGAATAGTAAGTTACATTTCAAGTTATTTTTACTTGAAATTGTTTTCTTAAATAAGCAGTTTTCATTTTAAAATTTCATTACAAGCAGCCAACGACAGCCCGTCCTATTTAAGAACTTGGTCTCATGGGTGAAGCTCCTTATGAAGCTGGTTGAGATAGCATGAGTGTTCAAAGCTTTTTTTTTTTTTTTAAAGAATTTAAAGTACAAAAAGGTCTCATTCTCATTATCTGTAGCCGCTTTATCCTGTTCTACAGGGTCGCAGGCAAGCTGGAGCCTATCCCAGCTGACTACAGGTGAAAGGCGGGGTACACCCTGGACAAGTCGCCAGGTCATCACAGGGCTGACACATAGACACAGACAACCATTCACACTCACATTCACACCTACGGTCAATTTAGAGTCACCAGTTAACCTAACCTGCATGTCTTTGGACTGTGGGGGAAACCGGAGCACCCGGAGGAAACCCACGCGGACACGGGGAGAACATGCAAACTCCGCACAGAAAGGCCCTCGCCGGCCACGGGGCTCGAACCCGGACCTTCTTGCTGTGAGGCGACAGCGCTAACCACTACACCACCGTGCCGCCCAGTACAAAAAGGTTTTAAAAAAAAATTGTTTAACATGTTTCCTTGGTCACTGCATAATTCCATATGCATAATTCCATATTATTATTTCTTCTTCTTCTTATTATTATAAAATAGTAGATAATTACAAAAATAAAGAAATTCTTACTATGAGCAGTCATGCCCAAATTTTTGACTGGTGGTGTCAATTTCATTTACAAATCTGCAATGGGTTTCCCAAAAGCCTCTTAACTTTAAGAGTGTCTTAACTAGGAAAGTGTTCATTGTGCTGCTCGCGCTACCATTTAACGATGATCTTTGTGTTGCAATGCTTTTTGGAAACCTACCCAGTTCAGAGAAAACATGACCCCTTGTTTCCTATTTGGTGGTAACATTATCACAGCTCAGAGTCAGGGAGAGAGAGTGCGAGAGAGAGAGAGAGAGAGAGAGATACCAAAACTCCTAACAGTCAAGCTGATGCAGGTGATCAGAGACAGGGTATGTGTTTATTCTATGTTATTTCTAATGTCTATCTTATCTATCATACCGAAAGTATCTGGGGGAAAAAAAAAAAGCAACACGTATTAGGACCTGCCCCTTATGCCCCCACAACCTCCTCTCTGTCCTCGGACCCCCATCTAAGGTTTGTTTCAGATCTGTTGGTAACACTGGGTTGCAAAGAAAAAACAAAACACTGCATCACCTTTGTTCACAAAATCAAACATATTTTTCTGAAACTCAAACGGTTTCAATGCTGTACCGACATTCTTGTGTATACCTGTTCGTTTTCCATATGTGTACGGTCTCTGGGTCATCGATGCCGTGCTTCTCTGCCATGTCATCCAGGAAGTCGAAGAAAAACCTGACGGCAATCGGAGGTGGCCGCTTGGTGCTCAGGATGGCTACAAACACGTCGTCCACAAATTTCTGCAGAGTTCCCTGAACACACACACATACACGACAGTGTAAGAGCAAATACTGCAATGCAGCAGTGAACAAACTGACAGTGACACTGACATTAATACTGAGTGATGTAACTCCGTGTTCACGCCGGCATTTGAAGATGTGACAAAGTCATTTCTTTTCCTGAGAGATGCAGATTTAAAGCAACAGAAGCTGTAGCAACTGGTGACTCAGTCAGGCTGAGCAGAAGTGAAGATATAACAAAATTAAAAAAAAGTAAAATATACTATGCATAATAAAATAGACGAAATAAAGAAAGAAACACAGGAAGAAAATTATAGAAAATGGTGCAATGCTTGCGCTGAGTGCTCATCTAAAGGCACAAGAGAACTGACTTTAAAACAGATGAATCTTTTTTTCTTCTGGAAGTTGGTTCCAGCTATGAACATCATGATCGCTAAATGAAGCTTCTCGCAAATGAGAACTGGAGCGATGTGGAGACTACCAGTGGGAGTGAGGACAATGGGGCTCAGGAAGCCTGATTTTCTCCCACTGTGAAACATTTTGCAATTAAGAACAAAAATGTGTTCACTTTCAAGACAGAGGAGGAACTGATTGCTGTGATGTACCATTTCAAACCTAGCTGGATGTAAAATAAAACAAATGATGCTTGACAAGAAAAAAAAAAATTGTAGTGATCCTGGGCAAGTTTGACACATTAATACACAGACAGATTGCGAAGCTAATTACAAGTTAATTACTTTATTACTGAACACTAATAAAAGATTGTGAAGTTGAAGAAACTGGAATCAGAATGGTCTTTGCTGCTAGAAAAAAAAAAGTATAACAAACAAGTTCACGAAATTATGGAAACCAGGAGGAGCATCGGGTAATACTCTACCGTTCAAAGGTTTGGGGTCACCCAGACAATTTTGCGTTTTCCATGAAAAGTCACACTTTTATTTACCACCATAAGTTGTAAAATGAATAGAAAATATAGTCAAGACATTTTTCTGGCCATTTTGAGCATTTAATCGACCCCACAAATGTGATGCTCCAGAAACTCGATCTGCTTAAAGGAAGGTCAGTTTTATAGCTTCTCTAAAGAGCTAAACTGTTTTCAGCTGTGCTAACATGATTGTACAAGGGTTTTCTAATCATCCATTAGCCTTCTGAGGCAATGAGCAAACACATTGTACCATTAGAACACTGGAGTGAGAGTTGCTGGAAATGGGCCTCTATACACCTATGGAGATATTGCACCAAAAACCACACATTTGCAGCTAGAATAGTCATTTACCACATTAGCAATGTATAGAGTGGATTTCTGATTAGTTTAAAGTGATCTGCATTGAAAAGAACAGTGCTTTTCTTTCAAAAATAAGGACATTTCAAAGTGACCCCAAACCTTTGAACGGTAGTGTACATGAATGAATGAACCCTTTATTGGTCACTAGTCACAAGTGCCAGCGAAATTGACCATCAACCCGTCCTTACATATACACATACATACAATTGACAGAGGGGGAGTAGACAGGACAGGAAGACAGGGATGAAAAGAAAAAATACAGAGTAACATGAGGAGAGGGGAGGAGAAAAAAGCAACCCCCACACGATGCTCCTGTGAGGAGTACAATGTGGGAACATTAAAAAACACCTCAGCACATAAGCACAAAATAACACAAGTACACTTTACAACATGAAAACTCGGGACTTGGGGGGAGGTGAGAGGTAGATGTAACCCAGCGCAAGCAAGTAGCCGTCCATTCCTGCAGCCATGACGGCGCTGGTCGCACATCCGCTTGTCACACTGGGGGTAAAAGCGGCAACCGTGGGAAGTGGGGGAAGGAATGCAAGAGCGTCTCACTGCAGTGATCTTCAGGGGGAGTTGTTGTTCCAGCAACAGCCTTGGCCGAGGCCAGTGCTGTCTGAGGGAGCCGAAAGCAGATAAGATTGGGATTGTTTGGTCTTGGGGTGAGTAGACGCATATACAGGTAACTGAAACCGTATTCAGTCGGGGTGTAACGATACACTCTGGTCACAGTTTGATTCGATTCGTGATACTGGCTTCATGAATTGATTCAGTTCAATTCTCAGAATATTTTTCAACAAAATTTAAAAAGGTCTGACTGAAAAGACTCCTTTTTTATTTCTGAATAATAAACCATGCAAAACATTTTGAATTTTTGTCTGAAAATAATTTAATAAATGAAAAAAAAAACAATTTGCGACGCATATAAATGTAATATTGTAAACAAAATGTACTACAGTCACCATATCTTAAAAATAAATACATTTATACATTCTCCCAAAATTTTTTTATTAAAAGTAGATCAAATAAAGAATACATTTCTTTCAATAGATCAAATAAAGGATAAATTTTAAATAGATCAAAAATTAAATAGAGCAAAAATTAAATCGATCTAAAATTAGATAATATAAATAGAATAAATAGATAATTTAGATAGAATAGACAATTTAAATAGATCTAAAACTAATTAGATAATTTAAATAGAATAAATACATAATTTAAATCAATCTAAAATTAAATAGATCATTTAAATCAATCTAAAATTAAATAGATACTTTAAATAGAATAAATAGATAATTTAAATAGATCTAAAATTAAATAGCTCAAATAAAGAATACATTTTCTCAAATCTCATCATCTCTAGCCGCTTTATCCTGTTCTACAGGGTCGCAGGCAAGCTGGAGCCTATCCCAGTTGACTACGGGCGAGAGGTGGGGTACACCCTGGACAAGTCGCCAGGTCATCACAGGGCTGACACATAGACACAGACAACCATTCACACTCACATTCACACCTACGGTCAATTTAGAGTCACCAGTTAACCTAACCTGCATGTCTTTGGACTGTGGGGGAAACCGGAGCACCCGGAGGAAACCCACGCGGACACGGGGAGAACATGCAAACTCCGCACAGAAAAGCCCTCGCCGGCCACGGAGCTCGAACCTGGACCTTCTTACTGTGAGGCGACAGCGCTAACCACTACACCACTGTGCCGCCAGAATACATTTTATTAAATAAATGTATAAATTCTCCCAAAAATCCAATCCTAAGACATGCGGTTAGGTTAACATGGGGCAGCCCTTGAGCAAGGCACCTAAACCCCAACTGCTCCCCGGGTGCTGTAGCATAGCTGCCCATTGCTCTCGGTATGTGTGTGTGCTCACTTGTGTGTTCACTGCTTCAGATGGGTTAAATGCAGAGGAGACATTTCACTGTGCTTAAGTTTGTGCTTGAGTGTATGTGTGATAAATAAAGGCTTCTTATCTTGTCTAAAAAAAACCCCCCAATTTGATCAAATAAACAAAGTCTCTGACCCAGGGGAAAATGAGCGACTGAACATAATGAGCTCTGTAGCAGAGCTTGAGGCATAATTTTAACCAGAAATAGAGCTGCAAAGTTCACCAAAATACTTGAGTTTAGCGAGCTCTTTCTTGAGCACCGTGTATCGCAGCGATGTGGCACTGGTGTTGTTTCAAAGCATCTGAAGAGCTCTTTTTACAAAGTCATCATGTAATCATATAACGTAATGCATGTCAGTCCCGGTGTGCACTCTATAGAGGGTTCCCGCATGACGTCACCGCGCCGCGAGATTTCGGTAGTCACCATATTGGAAGACCAAGTACACATCTATGCAAGTACATACATACATAAAACAAACTACACCTGAAATGTAGCCAGGGCCGGTTCTGCCCTAATCTGGACCCGGGTGCAACATCGCGCAACCCCCCCCCCCCCAAAAAAAAAAAAAAAAAAAACAACACCAGTCTAAATCAGGACAACCAGTGTTCGAACTACGGGGGTACTCGGGGGATCCGAGATCCCCTGAAACAGACATGAGATCCCTTGAAAACATGATTTGGGAAATGTTGGGGGGTCTCTAAAATATTGGCAAAATGATGTTTATTGACATAGCAATCGTGTGTAACGGGAAGCATTTGCATATCCGAAGTGTTGTGTTTACATCAAAGATAAAATAAACCGATATGACAACGACTGCTGCTGCCAGGTTGGTTGTTGAGTAGCCTGACTGTTTTTTTTTCTTGCATGTGGTATCATTGTTGACGCGAGGTTGTTTTTTGAACATGCCAATGTGGACACGATTTCCCCTGATGAGTTATGACTTCAGAAGCGATGCGTGTGTGGAGGTGTGGAGTCCGCGTGATATGTGCGTAAGATAGGCTTCTCATGTGTTTGGAGATCCGCGCTCCGAGACAAGCGCAAGCACCCCCCAGGGGAAAAAAGGGACCCCCCGAAAATATCGTCAGACCGTATTTTCTGGACTATAGAGCGCACCTGTATATAAGCCGCATCCGCTCTATTTTTAAAAAAAATTTTTTTTAAAAAGATATACAAGCCGCACCGGGCTATAAGCCGCAGATATCTATGTTGAAAAATTAGATATTTACTGCATGTACAGAACGATTTTGTACTGTAAATGTACATGTATGTACCTGAACAGATTCTTTCCGAACAGTGCCTTTTAACACGGCAGCAACTTTGCTGATTAAAACGGAACAGAACCAAGAGAAAATAACCGGTATTTATTTACCTTCATTTCTCCTGTGTTTGAAACCACAAGTCACTTTAATCATCTTCGCTGGATTTGAAAATAATTACCAGTTAGTAATTTGTCGTGCATGTTCCATCTGCTAAAGATCTGCTAATTCTTCTTTGCATTGATTTTTCGTCTATCTTATTTTTGATTCTACTTCCGGTTAGAGCGCCCCTAGTGGTGGAAGAAAAATCCACAGAATAGCCGCACCTTTGTATAAGCCGCATGGTTCAAAACCTAGGAAAAAAGTAGCGGCTTATAGTCCAGAAAATACGGTAGTTCGAACACTGAGGACAACAATCACATAACTATAAACATTTTAGATCAACTATTTTAACTAAATGGGCTATAATAAATAAGCCTGCAGGCAGCCACGGCGGGCTGCCTCAGAAAAGTAACCATTCAATGACACAACTGAAAGCCTGCAGCCACGGCGGGCTGCCTCGGAAAAGTAACCATTTGTCCTACCTTAAAACTCGTTTTGCATTTTCTGCCTCCTTTTTTGTATTTTCGACCCTGCGTTTATTTTCTTTCCTTTTCTGAAAACCCGATTTGTGTCCAGACATTTTGTTCTGCTACCAACGAACTAACTCGTCAGGTCTCGTCTCTCGAGTCCGCGATGAAGGGCAACAATTGATACATTTTTAAAAAGTTTACTATTGTAGGTTTATGATGAATCAAATGCCTCGTGGGTTTAAATTCCGCGCGCTGCTGTTATTTCCCCCTGATCACAAGTTTGTTGGTCTTCCAATATGGCGCAGGGTCTGTTTACTTCCGGTTTCGTCAGTGGGAAGGGTCTATATATTTAATCTCAATATGTTTCGCAGATTGAGACCTCCGGTGTTCAAACATTGCAACTGCATTAGACGCAAAATTAACAGAATGTTGATTCCCCCACATGTTCAGTCCCTCATGTGACCCCAATCATTCAATGACATTTTCATTCTAAAGAGTGAGCTACCTTCATTGAGAGCAGCCTTGTGAGATAGATCTCAGGGATGGCTTTGGCACGCTCTCGCTCTCTCATGCTGCTTTTTCTGTGTTTGGGGATTTCGGGATCCTCGCTGGACTTCACAAGGTGCCACAGACGTAGACCCTCATCTTCCTCCCCCTCTAACATGGGCGTCTCTATTAACAAAACACACCGAAAACAAGAGCAGCTTAGAGAAGAAGGTTGAAGCTAGAAAAGAGCATGTAGATCAAGTGTGAATATTCTACATTTACTGTACAAGATTTCTCATCAAACTGTCTGTGATGGCTGCTCTAATTTATTCAAAGGACAAATCCGTCCTGAATGATTTGCATATTAATGTTTATAATTAACGTGATTTTTAATGCCATCCAAAAAATATTTTGTAAGGAAATATGTTGATTTTACTTTAAACTTCTTTCATAGACATGTCAGTTTATTTTCACTTTGGTTAGCAGTTTCCTATATTACCCACCACTACCTGCTGATAGAGGAGATACAGTAGTGGGTTCTCCATTTCTATCAAAAGAGAGCGATGCAGCGGCGCTTTAGTTAGTCCTTCAGTCTGTCCAGCTCGCTCATCTCAAACAGATCAGCTTCCAAAGCTACACTTAAATGCTAATACCACCATCAACACCATCGTGTTCATCATCTCATAACCAAGTCTCTACTATAACTCTGTGTACCTGCCTCATACAGCTGCACTGATTCTGCAACTTTGAGTCCGATGCTTCCAGCCTTCACTACTTCTACACTGGATTTCTCATTAATGCTCTTTTTAGGAGCTAACAGTTAAACCTGGCTGTTATCGCTTACACTCACTGGCCACTTTATTAGAAACACCCATCCAACTGCTGTTTTATGCAGTTCTCTAATCAGCCAATCCCTTGACAGCAGCACAATGCATCAAATCATGCAGATATAAATCAAGAGCTTCAGTTAAAGTGCATATTCGGGACCAATTTAGTGCTTTTTGTATGAAAGTATGTCCCTTTACACACTCATCCAGAAGGGTAATTTTGCACAAGGCCATCTGTCTACAGCAGAAAAAAAATAAAATAACAAAACGTGTCTGGAAAAATCCCAAGGGAGTCTGGAGCCAGATTCATGACGTTATCTGCGGAAGCGCCAGCAGGCTGCGTGAGCTTTGCACGGTTTCAGTGCACAGCCTGTGTAGACCAAGCGCTCCCATTTCTCTCTCATTGTCCGGTCTTTTGGGAAACGATGAGTACTAATCCCATCAGGATTGGTGTTGCTACACCCTCCTACCATACATCTGTTAACCATTTTAATAATTACACGATAACATTGAAGAAATTTGCAGAAAACCACCGGGTCGTTTTCTCATAAACAAACCAGGGCTGACGTAGGATTCAGAGGGAGGTGTCCTGCATGCGACGTCACGAAAATCAATGTTTCCCGGGAAATTCAAATGCAAAGTTTTTTCAGAGGCGGACCAATTCGCCTCAAATGGCTTGATTTCAACTGAATTTTTCTGGTATTGCGCAAGGGGGAAAAAATTGCAGAGAATGCAGAATGTTACAGATATTTGACCAAAGTTTAATATAAAATAGGAGAATTACATTGATCTTGCTCCTGAATTTACCCATGATACGCCCTTTAATGTTCACTTCAAACATCAGAATGGGAAAAAATTGTGATCTCAAAGTGTGACTTTCTTTCACTGTGGCATGGGTGTTGGTTTGAGCCAAATGGACTGGTTTGAGGATTTCAGAAACTGCTGATCAACTGTGGGTGCGTGACAGTTCTGTGGGTGGAAACAAACGCCTTGGGGTGGGTTTCCCAAAAGCATCGCAGCACAAAGAGCATCGTTAAATGGTAGAGCGAGCAGCACAATGAACACTCTCTCTCTTAGTTAAGACGCTCTTAGCATTAAGAGGCTTTTGGGAAAACCAATCCAGATTGGTTCAAGCTGCCAGGGAGGATATAGTAACTCATAGCAACTCTTTACAACCATGGTTAGCAGAAAAGCATCTCAGCATCCAACAGCTGAACAGAAGACCACATTAGGTTCCACTCCTGCCAGCTGAGAACAGGAGTCTTAGAATCAAGAACAAGTTCCTATTAAAGTGGCCGGTGAGTGTATGTTTGAAATTGCTGAAATTTCTCTTCTCTTATTAAATGCGCCAAGAATAAAGAACCAAATTAACATCAGATTATCATCACTAAACACGTCACAAATATTTTAATATAAACATATTAATGCATTTTAAGGTGGAGTCTTACTTTAATTTTGTATTTTAAATTAAATGTAGTCCAATTTAGCTTCTTAAGATCGGTAAATATTTAAAGACTGATGATGATGATTGTTTACATGTTCGAAATAAACTAACAATGAATAAATAAACAGAAAACAAGCAAAACAGCATTTGCAACAAGAACTAAATTAGTAAAAAGTAATTTAGTAGTAAAAAGCTACTAAATTAGAAAATAAACCATAAATAATATAGGTAAAAATAATAATATAATATCAAAATCAAAACAAAAGAAAACAAAACAAAAAGACAAACAAGGACGCACTAAGCAGTTTTGAGTTTACATGTCCGAAAAGGAGTGGGCTGAAGTAAAATCTTATTTAATCCCACCCCTCTTCTTTAATCAATATAAATTGATTATCTAGCTTCCTTAGACACACACACACACACACACACACACTGTATATTAATTATTACTTCAACTATTCAGATATCAATTCTCTGACTATATCATATAATTAATTATATATGTATATCCATATGTCTACACATAAGTTTACTACTAATACCACACTCACAATAGAGAACAAGATAAAAACAAAACAAATAGACGATGACTCAAAAAAGAACAAAATAAAAAAAAAAATACACAGTAAACAGCCAGTTATGATTAATCCCCTTCATCCAATTATACCTTGTGAAAATCAAATTTTTGTACATCTTTTTAAAACGCTTCATGTCTGGACATCCCTTGAGATCCTCATTCAAACTGTTCCACCGTTTCACCCCACAAACAGAAATACAAAAACTTTTCTTGGTTGTGCACACCCTATAATTTTTAAATTTATATAAACCCCTTAAATTATAACTCCCTTCTTTTTCAGTGAACAGTTTCTTTTCTTTTCAGTCTAAAAGACTACTTAAACATGCAGCTAAAAGCTGCCAGATATTCTTCACTAAGGAGAAAAATGTCTTATTTCTGAACCGAAGGACATGGGACAATGGATTTTCTAACTCTGAGCTAATCGAACCCTGCAGCTGATACAGCTTCTATGTTTATAATTTAGCCGCTTTGCAGCCATACAGGACTGGAACAGAGCAGCCATCACTTTTTTATTTACCATGAATCTTACTTTCTCCAGTTTGGAAGATCTGATTAATGCCTGTGACACCGGCACTTGAACGAGGGATGAGAGCCACCGTAGCTCCGTCTGGCACCTGAGGATATAGAATGAGGCTGAATGAGGGCATCAGATAAAATCAGACATGATAGAATACACGAATTACGCTGCCTGTAGTGCTGCTGAAATTTCCTACAGGCTGTGAATGGGCTTTCAAAGTATAATTAATAGTGAAGGAAAACAGAAGCTGGCAAATCTCCGAGCTGACTCGATGCCATGTTCTCACAAGGTAAGCACGGTGAAAGAATCCACGGCAATGCTGGACTGGATTATTGATCGTTACATAATTGAATTCCCCTTGCATGTCTGTTCACTTGAAGAGGTGCAGAGAAAAGAGGAAATGCCATAATTGATAGATTTTTTTTCTACTTTAATGCATTTCTTAAAAAAAAAAAAGACAGTCTGCAAATAAGCACTCTACAGCCCATAATTACACACTTTTAAATGGACATTAGGAGTAATATGAGATGCGACACCTTGTAGTGCTGCAAAGTATTGATCCTCTTCCAGTGACCTTGAACTATGCCTGTGACATCATCATCAGACAGGGTCAGGTGACCTGCTTGCCCCGATCGCCACTCTATTAACGTGAAACACAAATGAAAGCGTTTATAGCCTAAATTATGGTCACCCAAGCAGCCTGCAAATGGACACAACCAAAAAAAAAAAAATTCCAGAGAAAGAAACAAAGACAATGATATTGAATGATTTCATAAACATAAATGGTTTCTTCGTTTCTGACTAAGCTGTACCGAGGTCCAGTGAATCAGCTGAGGGCCTCTGAGAAAACGGAGCTCCTTTGTAGATCTGGTCCAGGATCTTGTCTTTCACCTGAGTGATGGTGTCGATGTCCAGAACCTTAACAGGACAGGGTTGGACTTCTACCCCGCTCTTTACCAGCACTGTCAGAGTCTGGCGAAACAACACAGTAGCATGTTTATACTGATGAAAAGCCAAATATCTGATATATGTGGCTTAAAAATGGTATTAGACAACTAGAGTCTCTGAATATAAAAACTGCAACCATCTGAACCATACATTCTCAACGTTGGAGTCACAACCACACATGGGATCATCTGAGATGCATTTGGGGTCACAGGAGAATTTTATTATTAAGAAAGATGAGATATTTATACATGTTATATAAGATTTATTTATATCTATGCATGTAAATTGATTCATGAAATATCTATTAATAACACCGGTCAACAATTTTTCAGAAGTTGTCTGCTTCAGAGATGAAGTTGGCTGTTTGCTATGAAATATGGCGTGTTGAATTCAATAAAACAGCTGTCTGACTATGGCTTACAAGATATTTAAGATTTTACATTTTATACTTACGTACATTGTGTAGATAGTAACGTTTTAAGTATAAATTGTAAACCTAGGTCTCTTCCTGTGTTTATGGTTGGTTTACATGATATTTCACGTGTTCTCTTTATGTAACACTAGAAAATCATCAAAAAGTTTATATAAATAAAATGCATTATGAACCAAATAGCAAAAAACAATTATGTATAAGTATTGAATAGGTTTAGTCCTTATTCAGTGTGTACTCAGCAGAGTGATGTAAGTTGACTTATAATTGCATCATAAGTGACTTCTAGGAATAACATGATATCATGTATGATACAATACCAGCTTCAGATTGCATCATTCATTGTTTTGCCAAAAAAGTAAAGTACTATCCAAACCCAATCATAGATTTATTCATAGATCCAATCTTGAAAACTAGAGCCAATGAACAATTTTAAATTTCATTTTCGTTCTCAGCAACCCAGAATTAGTAAAGTTTGACTATATTTATTTCGGAAGCATTTTGGCTGTAGACCAGTGTAATCAAAATGGTCAAATAATTCAAATAAGTCAAATAATGAATGGCTTGCCATATTATGACGTCCTTCAAACTGTCCTGTTATGCAGAATGAACTGACTCGCTGGTGAAGATTGTATCATGTCGCAGTATATTTTAGCGTGCCAACCAGTGGCTCTGTTTGCAGAAACACTGTACTGTCTGAGAAGCTCTCATTTTAAGCATGCACTGTATGCATCAAGGAGCCCAGGTGTTACGCTTGATGCATGCACCAAGGGGCCTGGGGGCCCTAGTGGTCAGCTCAAGCTTTAAAGTGCTGATGACACGTTTTTGACATCTTTGGCGATGTTCTCATCTCATTATCTCTAGCCGCTTTATCCTGTTCTACAGGGTCGCAGGCAAGCTGGAGCCTATCCCAGCTGACTACGGGCGAAAGGCGGGGTACACCCTGGACAAGTCGCCAGGTCATCACAGGGCTGACACATAGACACAGACAACCATTCACACTCACACCTACGGTCAATTTAGTCACCAGTTAACCTAACCTGCATGTCTTTGGACTGTGGGGGAAACCGGAGCACCCGGAGGAAACCCACGCGGACACGGGGAGAACATGCAAACTCCACACAGAAAGGCCCTCGCCGGCCCCGGGGCTCGAACCCAGGACCTTCTTGCTGTGAGGCGACAGCGCTAACCACTACACCACCGTGATCTTTGGCGATGTTTTATAACATAAAAAGTAATTCCCGATGATCCATATATTAATTCACGAAGGCGCCTATTTTACAAGTTATGATAAAAAACGCGGCTATTTGGGCAAATTTGACAGGGCTGCAGCACCCAGGAGACGAAAGAGGAGGAGGAGCTATATGACGTCAGAGAAAGAACCTTCCTCCTAACTTACCAGTTTGTTGTTGATGCGACAGGTGTTCAGTTTGTCATTATTAGTATTATTATTATACATTTATATATATATATATATATATATATATATATATATATATATATAAAATGTATAATAATAATACTAATAATGACAAACTGATATATTAGTTATTATGCCTTCGCGTTGTGTTGCCGGCTTTTGCTCCAAAGCCTACAAGGATGGGGTAAGTTTATTCAAGTTTCCCAGAGAACCCGAGCTGCATGTGAAGTGGGTGAAGCAAGTCAGGCGCACTCGTGACAAGCGGGAGCCCTCACCAACATCCGTCCTGTGCTCTGAACACTTCGATTTGGATTGTTTTGACACCCTTCCCAGCTTAAAAGAATCTCTTGGGTGTTCAGTTCAGCACAAACGTGTGTTACTACCATCAGCAGTGCCTACACAGTGTTGCCAGATTGGGAGGTTTCCCGCCCAGTTGAGCGGTTTCAAGTGCATTTTGGTGGGTTTTGAACATATTTTGGGCTGGAAAACATCAGCAGTATCTGGCAACAGATACTGCTGACGTTTTCCAGCCCAAAATATGTTCAAAACCCACCAAAATGCACTTGAAACCGCTCAACTGGGCGGGATTCCTCCCAACCTGGCAACACTGCCAGTATTCCGGAGGGGGTCTACTAGTAGCTATGCCGGATCCAAAGACAGTCCTCCTGTCAGAACATGTGTTGTGAAACGACATAAGATAAAGGTACGTAGAGCTATAGATTCTACATGATAATCATAAATGTAATCATAAAGTCGGCGTGATATCAGTCATGTATTTGCTTGTGAAAGCTTGCGGCTTTCATGTAACTGCCGCCTAGCAACGAGAGGCAAAGGGTAAAGAAGGTAGGCTATCATAGATTCTATTCGGAAGAGATCAACACAATTCTAGACTCCCAGAAGAGGAAGAGCTAGCACTAGAGAGTTCACCGGCGTTTTCATGCGCCATTTCCATTGAGTAGAACCAGAGTAGAACAGCCAGTGAACCGCAGCGTGTTCTTCCGCTGACGTCACAACATGGCCGCGAGCCACGGACCCAGTTTTCTTGTGCTGTGCAATTAAAAGTTGGATATTTGCGTAACAACAGCTTCTTTTCACGTAATTATAACAGAAATCTAACATGTTTGCCATGTTGTATAGTTTATTTAAGAAATTGCATAGAGTCATGTTCGTGTCATCAGCACTTTAAGCACCATGGAACCTCACACTGTAGGTTGAGGTAAATGAGAGCTTCTCGGACAGTACAGTGTTTCTGCAAACAGAGCCACTGGTTGGCACGCTAAAATATACTGTGACATGATATAATCTTCACCAGCGAGTCAGTTCATTCTGCATAACAGGACAGTTTGAAGGACATCATAATATGGCAAGCCATTCATTATTTGACTTATATTTGAATTATTTGACCATTTTGATTACACTGGTCTACAGCCAAAATGCTTCCGAAATATAGTCAAACTTTACTAATTCTGGGTTGCTGAGAACGAAAATGAAATTTAAAATTGTTCATTGGCTCTAGTTTTCAAGATTGGCTCTATGAATAAATATTCCACTGCCCGGGGGCCCTAGTGGTCAGATCACACTTTAAGCCCCATTGGCTAGGGGGTCTAGTGGTCAGCTCACTCTTTAAATGCCAAGGGGCCTGGTGGCCCTCTCAATGTAAGTGCTGAGGGGCCCAGAGGCCCTATTGGTCAGCTTACATTTTAAACACCAATGGTTTGGGGGCAGTAATGCTCAGCTCATGTTTTAAACACTATGGGGATTGACCTCACATTGTAAGCACTTAGGGGTCTGGGGGGGCCCGAGTGGTGAGCTCATGCTATAAGCACCCAGGGACCTCATGGTCAGCTTGTACTATACATGCTGAGGGCCCTGGCGTTGAACTTCCTTCAGAAGTCTTGGGCTACGCACGGTGCGTGACCTAAGGCTTAGAGGCCCCCTTGCAGGCCGAGGCCCTGGAGCACTGGCCTGATCCACAATCCAGCCTTGCATAGCTCCAAATCTTCTGATCATTATGCTCATAATAATATACACAATGCACTGCCTGCATTTGCATTCTGGAATATAATAAGCTGCACTCCTGATACCATAACACTTCTCTAATTTGAACAATAACACAGATTTTCCACTGAGATTTTCAGGCCTGTTTTATTTACAGAAAAGCACAAAACTTTCACACTTTGACAAATTTATTCTCTCGTGAAAGGGTTTAATCGTTAAAATAGTTTTTTTGAAGTATCAAGTGAGAAACAGAAAGACAGTCAGAGTCAAAAAGGGGGGGGGGGGGGGGGGGGGGGGGGGGAGGATTAAAGAACTGACGAATGTTCTCTAGTATCTCTGTAGCCCAGATTCTCTTAAAAAGCCAGTCCATACGGGATCATTAAATGTTTGGTGAGAAATGGCCGTTATCTCCTTTCTTCCTAACACAACTCATTCTATACATCTAGACACGGCCATTGTTCTCAGCATTCAGAGGAAGTCCAGTGTTATGGAAAGTGCACAGCAACACAACTCTATCAGAGCAGCAACAGAGACACAGAGTACTAAAGTGCGCAGTAAAAGTCTGAGATTAGAATGAAATGGGATAGAGAAAGAGAGCAAGAGTAAGACAGAGCAAGAGTGACACTAATAGAGACATTCTGTGTCAGCTGTCAGTCAAGTGTCTCTCAATCTGCTTATAAAAGAGAGCGAGAGAGAGAAAAAGACACTTACCATGGAGCAGTAGTCTATATCCTCTCGGAGTAGATGACTGTCATTAAGGGTGCGCTTGGCTTTACCCGTCACTGCGTCCACTGGGCCTTTGTCTACTTGATATTTTATAGCTCTATACAGCATGTACAGAGGCTCCCCTGCCACCTCCTGCAAACAAGTGAGAAAAAAAGCATAAGTACAATGTTTATTTTAGAAATTTATGTTCATCAATTTGATATGATTAATTAAAATTAATATTATTGTGATTGTATGAATTATTATTACTTATCATACATTACAGGACAGTTTTTTAATGGAATAAAAACATTTATTTTTTTCGCGGTCCAGTTTCCATCAAATCCTGCGCTCTGATTGGCTGGCGAGTGGGCCCGTATCCTACGATACGGACCCCAGTTACGGACCCCGGTTACGGACCTCTGGCAACTCGCTCGTTCACAACAACAACAAAAATCGTAGCGATTTTTGTTAACATTTATTTTTGCATTTCTCAGGAGAACAGCATTAATTTTACAGCATGGATAGCGATAACTACAGTGTTCACAGCGAAAGCGAGTTTCACTACCCTGAGGAAGACAAAATAAAAGAAAACATTTCAGGAGAAAGCTAAAAACCTCTAACTTGCTAACGCCGAGCAAAAACATGGCTGAATCCTGAATGACTTAATTTTGTATAAATAGGGGACTACATAGTGTCCCCTATTTATACAAAAAAGTGTCTGTCAAGCCTCAGATCAAACAATATTATTCTCTTTAACATACCAACTCCTAGAACCAATTTTGGAAAATTAGCCTTTCAATACAATGCCCCCTCAACCTGGAATGAACTCCAGAAACAGTTAAAGCTAGATTTGTTCATTCCATTGACTGATTTTAAGTTACGCATTGCTGACATACTAAAATATCAATGCAAGTGTTTTTAAGGTTAAGGCTATTCTATTGAACACATTCAGTGCATTATTTTTATGTTCATGTTGCAAGTATGCCAGCTTTGGTCTATGTTACCTGTTATGTGCTTGTTTGTGTTCTTATTTCATTGTGTACCTATCTTTTACGGTAATCTCTGCTCTCTTGCTCTCTAGCATGCTATGTTTATATTCTGCTTGTCTCAACCTGCGTGTATATTAATATGTAGTGAAAGTTCATTATGTCTACCTATTGAAACTATTCTTTAAATTCGTTTCTTAAGACAAGGATTTTTTAAGATGTTACCTTGACAGTTTCGGCGATAAACTTCCGCCTTCTTCAAAACAGTCACCAGATGTCGAGTGGTGACGTGCCTTATCAGCTGATGTTACTCTAAGGAGGCGTGAACGTCCCGACCAATTTGACAGGCAGTTCACGCCTCCTGCTGTCAGGTCGCTCCTCCAGGATGGCGCTCCAGGTGTGTGACAGCGCGTACGCGCCCTCATCCCGGTTCATCGTTCTCTGCGCACGCTTGCGTATCTCCACTGCCTCTAAAATCCAACGCTGGAATCTATTTTCTTCAGCACGAATGACTCTGGCCTCTTCCCAATTCATTCCCAGATCCGAAAAAGAAAAAGCACACCAAGAAAACTTAAAATCAGCCATTTCAGACCACTGTAAACGGCAAAATCATATAATGAATTGGGAAGAGGCCAGAGTCATTCGCGCTGAAGAAAATAGATTCCAGCGTTGGATTTTAGAGGCAGTGGAGATACGCAAGCGTGCGCAGAGAACGATGAACTGGGATGAGGGAGCGTACGCGCTGTCACACACCTGGAGCGCCGTCCTGGAGGAGCGACCTGACAGCAGGAGGCGTGAACTGCCTGTCAAATTGGGCGGGACGTTCACGCCTCCTTAGAGTAACATCAGCTGATAAGGCACGTCACCACTCGACATCTGGTGACTGTTTTGAACAAGGCGGAAGTTTATCGCCGAAACTGTCAAGGTAACATCTTAAAAAATCCTTGTCTTAAGAAACGAATTTAAAGAATCGAATAAATGCGTGTATATTAAGCTAAGTGTCTCTTGTCCAACATGTTATTGATGTGTCCTGTCTGTCTTTTAACCTATTGTGTGTTTTAAGCTGTGTGTATCTTGTTGCCCTGAATGGTATGTTTTTGTCCTGCTTGTCTTATCAAGTTGTGTGTGTTGTTTAGTATGATGTGCTCACGCCCTGCCATTCTTTTAAGCTATGCATATCTTGCTTATGTCCTGCATGTTTTGGTTATGTCCTGCATGTTTTGATTATGTCCTGCATGTTTTGATTATGTCCTGCATGTTTTCTGTCCTGCATGTTTTCATGTTTTAATCTTTTATGTCTTTGCTCTTAATCTTTGTTATGCTTTGCTGCTGTGCTTATCTGCATGTCTGCTTTATGTTGTCTGTTTTAGCTTATTGCTGCTTTCTTGGACAGGGCTCACTTGAAAAAGAGGCAACAGCCTCAATGTGACTACTCTGGTTAAATAAAGGAGAATAAATAAAGGAGAATAAATAAATAAATAAATAAAATAGCCGGCAAAATGTAGTTTTTTTTCCTGCCATGGAAGTGCACTTGTATACCGAGGAGGAAGCAATTTGCATTACAGCCGTGAATGAGGATTCAAAATGGCGGCTCGCCTCGGCTCGGTTTTCCCTTTCGGGCGCTCTCGTTTTCTGTTAGAATTTGGGAAAGAAAAAAATAAATATATTATTTACCAGCTTAAGGTCGGTCCGTATGGTGAAATACCGTGACCTCGGCCTCGGTCAGTACTTTCAAGACCTCGGTCACGGTATTTCACGATACGGACCTCCCAGCTAGTAAATAACATATGTATTCTATTCCCTTCTCATGGGTTTCATTCATTTGGTTTGATAGCATGCAAGATTGTTAGCATATCGCTTATCCTGTGTGTATTACGTCACTCTACCCAAACGAGAATGAGCACTGAATATGGTTTATGATATTGTATGGTTGTTATGACAATATGATGTCGCACATCGGAGACATAAAACTTCTGCGCTCGCGAGAACTGTGACAATTTGTAAACAAACATGGCTGCCAGGTTTGCTTCGTAAAATACGGAAGATTTTGAGAGAATTTTGAAAGAGAAAGAGGTGATGAACACCTGAAAGGAATCTGTATGTATAATAATAATAATAATAATAATAATAATGTTGGCTTTTTTTCGTCTTTTTTTCATCTTCGACTTGTTCAATATCATGCTAGCTGAATGGAATATATCTGATATACCCCTCAACGCCAGCCAATATTATTTAATTAATAACCGAGACTTCGAACTTGAGGCAGATAATTGTTTTTGTATAAATACACAGATGATTATTTTTAAAAATCATATTAAAACAATTATTTCAAACTTGAAAAGCGGCATGCAAATGTAATAACGGCGCGGCGCAGACTTGTGTCACTTATCTATACTGACTCACATAAAATACTTTGCTTTGAAATCGATAAAATAAATCACAATCCCACCTTACTTTTGAATAGTTTTAGACCAAACTTCGTAGCATCTTTAGTGCTTTTAGGAACAGTATAATTCTAATTCTTCCTCACTTACGGTGACGAAGCGATCGGCTGCCATTTTGCAGAGTCGCTCGAGGTGATTATAGAGAAATATTCCGAATTTCTCGACCAATCAGCACGTCCAATTTTCTATAAATCACCTGTGTATTTATATTAATTTCTTATATTAACTGTACTATATTTTTAGGTACTTTTATTTACTTTTTGTAGTGGAGTTTTTTGTGTCTGAATGCAATGAATGTTTGAGTAAAAAGTAAATACTATATCTGCACGCATGTTGTGCGAATTAAAAGTGGATTCATGATATATTTATGGATGAGTATAAAAATTAGCATCTCCTCATTCATTCGTTTCATTTATTCATCTTCAGTAACCACTTTATCCTGGTCAGGGTCACAGTGGATCCACAGTCTATCCCAGGAACACTAGATGTGAAACGGGAATACTGGACACCTTGGACGGAATGCAGGTGCATCGCATACACTCATTTACACCTATTATATTTGTTTATCTATTCTATCCTAAATACACAAAATTATACCAGTTTTGTAGCTTGTGATAATGACAAAGAATTGTAAAACTCTTTCACTGTTATAAATTGTCAAACCTTTTGCACTCAACTGTAAGCAGGCTGTGGGTTTCTTCCAATTGCACCACACAGTACTAAAGTATTTTTGTCTTAGGCATAAAATTCATTGTACAGCGTTACAGTGTACCTTAAGGAATGAATAGAGACAGATGGACATCCAGTTCGTAAGCATTTTCTCCACCACTGTCTCAGTTCTGCAGTAACACAAATGAAGAAAAGCATGATGCACATTAAAGTATATTCACTATCTGATCTGAGGAGAAAAAAAAAAATCAGCAATTAATCCAATAAATGAGCTATAAAAAAGGAACCAGCGGGTGTGCGTTTTACCTGCGCAGCATTAGTTTGGGATTTTTAGCAACATACTGCTGCACCAGATCTCCTAACAGGGTCTTCATGACGTCGGTGAAGTATTCCAGCTTATCGTGGAGTGCCATAGTGAGCAGTGACGCCACGTAGCCGCGGTCCCGCTGGGAGAAGTTCTGCTGCTCCTCCAGGGTGTGGATAAACTACAAAAACAGAAAATCTATAACTAGAAATCTGTACTGCCATTCTTTGGTTTCTGCCTATTTATTTTCCATTCTCAAAGAACTGCATGTACTTGCCTAACTGCTCTAACATCATTTGACCAAAAATAGTGAAGCTGACACAAACCTTCCTTTAGTATTGGGAGAAACCCTAGTCTCTCCACTGGGTTATTTTGTTTCATTTATCAGAACAGAGTTTTCTAATAACGATATGAATGCTTGGTGTGTTTAACTATGGATACAAAAAAAAAAATTCAATTGTGCATCATAAATAAAATACCACACTCATAATGCCCATTCCAACACAATTCAAACCCTCGGTTCAATATTGTGAACAAAATACTTAAAAATGCATGAAGCACTAAGCCAAAGCGTTTTCATTTTGAGACTGGGAAGTTTTATCATTAATAGTATAGACAGGTACCGCTGTGTGAACACACAAGCTGAATTCACAATATTGGCCTTATTCTTTTTAACTCTTTAAGGTGAAATAATGTGCCTTAGCCTATGTAGTAACTAGTCATTCTAGGCTTTTTCTCTTCAAGGATAAATTATAAACTATGTTTAAAATGTCAGTACGCAGTAGCAGTAGATATAACATGTCAAGCCAACGCACTTTCACTATAATGTAGCCTTGGACTGAACACAGTTACTTTCACTGGCTCTACTTCGAGTAACTTTAGAGCAGTTTCAGTCAAAAATTCAGTTTACACAATTCTCCCAGGGGCGGCACGGTGGTGTAGTGGTTAGTGCTGTCGCCTCACAGCAAGAAGGTCCGGGTTCGAGCCCCGTGGCCGGCGAGGGCCTTTCTGTGTGGAGTTTGCATGTTCTCCTCGTGTCCGCGTGGGTTTCCTCCGGGTGCTCCGGTTTCCCCCAAAGTCCAAAGACATGCAGGTTAGGTTAACTGGTGACTCTAAATTGAGCGTAGGTGTGAATGTGAGTGTGAATGGTTGTCTGTGTCTATGTGTCAGCCCTGTGATGACCTGGCGACTTGTCCAGGGTGTACCCCGCCTTTCGCCCGTAGTCAGCTGGGATAGGCTCCAGCTTGCCTGCGACCCTGTAGAACAGGATAAAGTGGCTCGAGATAATGAGATGAGATGAGACAATTCTCCCACTTACACCAATTTTAGACAGACAAGTTCCCTAGCTAGCTGCTCATATGGTTAGGGCATGGAGAAGTTAAAAGTTAGAGAAGCAGCTTTGGGACCAAAAGGTTCCTGGTTTGATTCCCCAGACCATCAGGAATGGCTGAAGTGCCCTTGAGCAAGGCACCTAACCCCTAACTGCTCCCTGGGCTGCTCTGGGTGTGTTGTATGATATTTTAATTAACATCTGAAAGAATTTTATATTATGTTATTGTGAGTAGCTAATGACAGACGCCACTCCTTCCCATCTCTTGCACTGGCTTGTGCACCCCTGGGTGTTTTTACCTAATCTGCATGTCTTTGAACTGTGGGAGGAAACCGGAGAACCTGGAGGAAACCCATGCAGACACAAGGAGAACATGCGAACTCCACACATAAAGGCCCTCATCGGCCGTGAAGTTCAAACCCAGAGCCTTCTTGTTGTGAGGAGACAGTGCTAAACCACTGCACCACCGTGCCACGTTCCTCTGGTTTCATGTGGACTCTGGAAACGATGGGTGTTTCTCAGTGTTAAGGATGGTAGGATGGGTCCTTCCAAGTGGGGTCCTTCAGAGACTAGGCAGGACTCATTCTTAGCATTAGCATTCGTAGAACACATAATGGAACAGTCTATCAGGTGTGTAGATGGCAAATTTTCTTTTTTTGCAGGGTGGCTGGGGAAAACTCATGAATATTCCAGAGGAAAGTGCTACCTGATTGGCCAGTGAATGCCTTAATGTTTCACTACATTGTGCAGACTTGGGAACCCCAACTCAGAAAATACATATATGGCAGTAAATTAAGGGTTACAATTTGGATCAGGGATAGAGTCAGGTAAAGTTATATTATTAGATGATCTCTGAAATATGTAGCCAATCACTGAATATATAATTTCTATATGTGGACAAATAATTAAAGCATGAACAGCTGCGCTAATTACTACGCATGACTGGCTTCAGTGGGAATCATACTCAGGGCACAAAACGCTATACAACCCATAAGAGAAATTAGATAAACAAATGAGTATCACTGCCTCACAGCTACAGCACCCTCTACTGGATTCACGATGAGTCTAACCACATTAAAGTTCAATGCCGAAGATAAAGAGATGTTTCACAAACTCGTGTGAGGAAGAGTCTGTTGTTGAGCAGGTTGTTGAGTTGACCGAGGCCTTGCTCCACTGTCTGTCTGCGAGATTCTGGCAGGTCCAGGTTCTGGCTCAGTGGCGCCCCTCTCTGACCAGGGAAAAAAATGCGCTCGGCGTATGTGCGGTAGTCCAGGAATGGTATGCCTGGACCACCGACGTCGCTGCTTAAATCCATCATCTCAGTCATCAGATCTGAATTCAAAAGAGAAAAGCATGCAACAGGCTTTCGGTTAATCCTCTATAAATCCTTCGAGAGAGAGAGAGAGAGAGAGAGAGAGAGAGAGAGAGAGAGAGAGAGAGTGTGTATGTTTGGGGGGCAGGAGATGAAAAATCCAAATACACCTGTGAACTCCTTCCTGCACTGGTCTCCAACATTGATCTCTAATGTTTCCAGTTGGACCAGAACCTTCTTGTAGTCTCTCATTGCTTGCTTACTCTTTCTCCTGCACACAATCATAACGTAATATCACAGCATAATACACCATAATCATAGCATAATAGACGCAAACACAAGATGAGACAAAAAAGGATTTGAATATATACAAAAAAAACAGACAGACGGCTCCTAATTTACAGTTAATAGCTTCTGTTAAGAATTTAAAGCGTTCTCTTAAGCAAGAAACCTCTAAATTGGAGGGGAACTGGCACTCCCTGGATATGACAGAATGTCTGTGTATAAACATTTCATCTGTTATGTTTAAGTGGTGTACCTGTACATAAGGATGATGACAAGGACGATGAGCACGACCACAGCTGCTCCAGCTGCCAGCCCTACTTGAGCCTCCAGAGGGACGGGTGTGTGAGTGCCGATGTCGTACTCCACTGTACCCAGATTAAACTTCAAGTTCCCCATTTCCACCTGAGAGACAGACACATACGGTACACACTAGGGACGTAACCGAAATTATTCTATCCACATTCACTGGATATGAGAAATCGCACGCTCTGCTTGGCTATTCTACTACGAGGCTATCAGCTCATATACAGTGAGTAGAGAAAAACAAAATGGTGGAGCGTGTTGCTCAACCAACCGAGGATGAAATAAAAACTACTTGAAAACAAAGCCACAAAAATACAAAAAAAGCAACAAAATATGGAATGAAAATATTTGATGGTAAGAACGTATCTTTGTAAAAATTTTTCAAGAATTATGATTACCAAATTTTTCAAAAATTGCAACTGCCATTTCAGCCAGTTTGTTGACATTCTTCATCTTTAAGCATTAAAATTTGTTGAATTTTTTAGACTGGTTCAAAAGCTCAAAGAAGTTTGAAAATTACAGAACTGAAACGTTCAAGGAAGAACTAATTAAATGTCTAAAGCTATTCTCTACCTCGGCACGACAGCAATTTCGACAACAACAACACTACTAAATCAATTCGTGCAGCCATTGATAGGTTTTTAAGAAGTCTGTCTAAGCAGAAATGATTTTGTTGGACATTTTGCATAAAGTTTTTATTTATCGAATTTGGAAAAAAATAAAAACGCTCTGTTTCTCAAAATCCAGTGAAAGTGGATAGAACAAGACAGTTATTCCACTCAATCTCGTCTCGACTTGATTTCGTGGAATAATTGTTAAATAGATGATGTGCTCTGAACAGATGCTACACAAAATGAGATACAAAAATCTAGGTGCACAATTCTTTTTTTTTTTGTTCTGTTTGTTTTAGAAAGCTTGCTATGAAGAGTATTTTTTTTTTACAGGGCATCTAGTTGAGACTAGAGGTTTGCAACATGCCTGGGATTCCACGGGATCGCAACAAAAATTCACAGCCTGAGGATGGTTTTTACTTTCACGTGGATGCGAGTGTGCAGTAAGAAGTAAAGGATGCTAGACAGAAGTCATGTTTAGTAAAGTACAGTTTTCATTCACTCATCCCTAATAACTGCCTGGTACAGGTATTTAAAAAATATCTAATCAGGATTTTAAAAAAAGAAGTCCCACACACATCATCAGTTGAGACCAATTATCAACTCAAGTGATGTATCAGAGGTTGAGGAACTGTCAAACCAGAATTCCCACACCATGCTAACACCATGTTCATATTTCTGGTTTAGGCCGTGCCTACTTAAATCCAAACACAGATACAGATATTTGGTGGACAATACATACGCAGATACAGAGAGTGCCATTGCGTTACACCCCTAATGCACACACAAAAGAATATGCAATCCCATGAGTATACAAATGTACAGTGGTGCTTGAAAGTTTACGAACCCTTTAGAATTTTCTATATTTCTGCATATGACCTAAAACAACATCAGATTTTCACACAAGTCCTAAAAGTAGATAAAGAGAACCCAGTTAAACAAATGAGACAAAAATATTATACTTGGTCATTTATTTGTTGAGGAAAATGAGCCAATATTACATATCGGTGAGTGGCAAAAGTATGTGAACCTCTAGGATTAGCAGTTAATTTGAAGGTGAAATTAGAGTCAGGTGTGAGTGGGCACCCGGTTTTATTTAAAGAACAGGGATCTATCAAAGTCTGACCTTCACAACACATGTTTGTGGAAGTGATATCATGGCACGAACAAAGGAGATTTCTGAGGAGCTCAGAAAAAGCGTTGTTGATGCTCATCAGGCTGGAAAAGGTTACAAAACCATCTCTAAAGAGTTTGGACTCCACCAATCCACAGTCAGACAGACTGTGTACATCTTATCTCATTATCTCTAGCCGCTTTATCCTGTTCTACAGGGTCGCAGGCGAGCTGGAGCCTATCCCAGCTGACTAAGGGCGAAAGGCGGGGTACACCCTGGACAAGTCACCAGGTCATCGCAGGGCTGACACAAGTACACAGACAACCATTCACACTCACATTCACACCTACGCTCAATTTAGAGTCACCAGTTAACCTAACCTGCATGTCTTTGGACTGTGGGGGAAACCGGAGCACCCGGAGGAAACCCACGCGGACACGGGGAGAACATGCAAACTCCGCACAGAAAGGCCCTCGCCGGCCACGGGGCTCGAACCCGGACCTTCTTGCTGTGAGGCAACAGCGCTAACCACTACACCACCGTGCCACCCAGACTGTGTACAAATGGAGGAAATTCAAGACCATTGTTACCCTCCCGAGGAGTGATCGACCAACAAAGATCACTCCAAGAGCAAGGTGTGTAATAGTTGGTGAGGTCACAAAGGACCCCAGGGTAACTTCTAAGCAACTGAAGGCCTCTCTCACATTAACATTAGCCAATGTTCACGAGCCCACCATCAGGAGAACACTGAACAACAATGGTGTGCATGGCAGGGTTGCAAAGAGAAAGCCACTGCTCTCCAAAAAGAACACTGCTGCTCGTCTGCAGTTTGCTAAAGATCACCTGGACAAGCCAGAAGGCTATTGGAAAAATGTTTTGTGGACGGATGAGACCAAAATAGGACTTTTTGGTTTAAATGAGAAGCATTATGTTTGGAGAAAGGAAAACACTGCATTCCAGCATAAGAACCTTATCCCATCTGTGAAACATGGTGGTGGTAGTGTCATGGTTTGGGCCTGTTTTGCTGCATCTTGGCCAGGACGGCTTGCCATCATTGATGGAACAATGAATTCTAAATTATACCAAAGAATTCTAAAGGAAAATGTCAGGACACCTGTCCATGAACTGAATCTCAAGAGAAGGTGGGTCATGCAGCAACACAACGACCCTTAGCACACAAGTCGCTCTACCAAAGAATGGTTAAAGAAGAGTAAAGTTAATGTTTTGGAATGGCCAAGTCAAAGTCTTGACCTTAATCCAATGGAAATGTTGTGGAAGGACCTGAAGCGAGCAGTTCATGTGAGGAAACCCACCAACATCCCAGAGTTGAAGCTGTTCTGTACGGAGGAACGGGCTAAAATTCCTCCAAGCCGGTGTGCAGGACTGATCAACAGTTACCGGAAACGTTTAGTTGCAGTTATTGCTGCACAAGGGGGTCACACCAGATACTGAAAGCAAAGGTTCACATACTTTTGCCACTCACAGATATGTAATATTGGATCATTTTCCTCAATAAATAAATGACCAAGTATAATATTTTTGTCTCATTTGTTTAACTGGGTTCTCTTTTATCTATTTTTAGGACTTGTGTGAAAATCTGATGATATTTTAGGTCATATTTATGCAGAAATATAGAAAATTCTAAAGGGTTCACAAACTTTCAAGCACCACTGTACATGCTTACACATAAAGGCATGTTAAGGAAACATGTCACTTAATTTTTGATCAGTTGGACTGTTCCACTTGCTAATTCCCTTATATTTACATGCGTGGACGATAAAACAAACATTACCAAGGCTTTGTGCGATTTCCGTCTTATTTTGGCATTAAAAACAGTCACAATTGACTAAACAGATTAAAGTGGCTTTTAGTGCCCATTAAGATCAAAGAGGAGGTCACCACTTCATCACTGCATATGCATTTACACGAGTGCAAAATACCAGGCAGAGATTATAGCAATGAACCACCCATTTATCAAGGCTGTTGGTAATTATAGTGACTTTGTACACATGCTATTTAACGACTGTAAAAAGCTGGTGTTATTTTGAGCACGAGCAACCGAGGAGACTTTGCACAGGCAGTGCTTTCAGATACTTAGTATTATGTTCAATGACCAAAGAAGCCATTTTGCGAGCACACTGCCTCTGGGGTCATTTCTGGAAGTACAAATACACATAATGGGCCTCATTTGACAAGCTGGATACAAACAAATGCATCATTCATTCACAGCAGCATTTATACAAGAAATGTGATCTAAATGAAAATCTTGTTAGTTTGGAAAAAGAAAAAAACCTTTCATATCCTACAAGTGCGTATACATTTATACAAGTTTATGTACAACTGTATAAGCAGACTCACTACTGCTAATGAGTTAATGCAGTGTTATACACAGATTAAAATGTCTAAATTAAACCGATCAGATCAAGTTTAAACAGCTTATTTATTTCAATTACGCACATGAACATTAATGGAAAATTTGTAAAACATTTTCATGGCTTTACAGAAAGCGATCCAAAACAAATCCATACTATAATACAAATAAGCCAAGCCATTCAATTCAGGAAAAAGTAATGGCGCTGTCTAAAAAGAGGAAGAGTTCGTGTGTGTCTGCTTAAGTCGAAGCACTGGCAGATTTAGGCTACATCCACACGACAACGGCAACGAGATGTTATTTAAAAATATATCGCGTCCAAATGGGCAACGATCAATAAAATATCAGGTCCATATGGCAACGCAACGCTTGCTGAAAACGATGCAATACACATGCCACACCTCTAGGGGCGCTGTAAGACGGTCCCTTCGGAGACACCAGAACAATAGAAGAAGTAAGGATGCATGTGCATAAACTATTATGCGCGAGACTTCATATTAGCCACAAAGTCAGGAAAATCTGTTCGTAAAATTACATTATAATGACCAAATACAATGAAAAGTATTTTTCCAGTCTCACCTGTGAAAGGTAATCCCATGTGATCTCGTTTGGACGGCAAACCCGTTGGTACAGTTAAACGCAGCTAATCTTTATTCTCCGCTTTGACCTATCCAATATGGTGGCGAGGATGACGTATGATTCTACGCGGAAGGCGGCGTCTTTAATGGTCCGGAATAAATTGAATACTACACGTTGATGGATTAATTTGTTGTTTCTCACCTGTGAAAGGTAATCCCATGTGATCTCGTTTGGACGGTAAACCTGTTGGTACAGTTAAAGGCAGCGCATGAATCTTTATTCTCCGCTTTGACCTATCCAATATGGCGGCGAGGATGACGTATGATTCTACGCGGAAGGCGGCGTCTTTAATGGTCCGGAATAAATTGAATGCTACACGTTGATGGATTAATTTGCTCCTCTACGCCCTTTTTGAGGAATGTATTGTAGGACTAAAACCAACATCTGAAGAGGTGAGATCGCTCCTTTTTTTCCCTATTTTTGCTGGCGGGATTGACTCTGCCCTAAGGGCAGAGTCTCTCTCTCTCTCTCTCTCTCACTTTGCACCATTACACAATAAATATTCACAGTGAAAATATTTTGTAAGCGCGTTTCATGAACCAAGTTATAGGATTTGTTGACAACTCGCATCGCATCGCAATGAGAAGATCATTGGCACTACTGGTGTTAAGAATCAGACCATTTCATAAATGAATATTTTGCTGTAGAGCTGCAGTGTTTGTACAATTGCGTTTCTGCTTCACTATTACTGTCACTATTCTGCTTCTTGCATTACTACTGTGAACTAACACTGAACATAACAATAATAATAATAATAATAATATCCAAGCTCGTGTTTCACTCTCACGAGTGCTCTGTAAGGCTTTTTCCTGGTGATATCCTGGTGATATTCGTTACACTTCTACCCGGCGTGAAGCACTCACAGTCATGTGGTTGTGACGTCATCGTAAACAAATCCGTTCTACTCATCCAGACGACTTCACAACGGCAACGTTGCCAGATCTTTCCACTCTGGAACCCGTTCTCAAAAAGATTGCGTTTTGGGCACCCAAAACGCCGGTGCCGTGTGGACGCCAGGCCTAAACGATAAGCAATTGTATCGGAGTCACCTGAATCCGTTGCCGTGTGGACAGGGCCTTAGTGTGCATCATGCTTAAGAGGAGCTCTTTCACTGTTTGGTCACAACTGGTTGGTTTCAGTTCTCTGTGAGCTTTTTTATGGAGTTTTGTTGGCATCACTAAATGTAAATCAGCTTTGCCATGAACACGCTTGGTAATTCATGCATGATTGGCATTTATCAAAATATGCACAAGAGTATGAAAAAAAAAAATCAGTACTGCCAAAATATTTGTAAATCTGGTGAGAATTTTTAGTGCAATTTAATTACATTTACACACAGCTTTACTAAAAGCTTGATAAATGAGGGCCAATGTTCCCAAAATGGCCAGGATTCATGCAGTTAATGCAACATGAATTTTTAAATAAACACGGTGCGATAGACACGACTTACATTCAGTTAATTTCATCTGTCAGTAATGGACATGTTTGGAAACAAAGCATGCAGTCCTTAAAGTGCATATCACGGGTAAATTCAGGAGCAAGATCAATGTAATTCACCTATTTTATATTAAACTTTGGTCAAATATCTGTCTCATTTTGCATTTTGTGCAATTTTTTTACCTTGCGCAATACCAGAAAAATTCAGTTGAAATCAAGCCATTTGAGGCGAATTGGTCCGACTCTGAAAAAACTTGGCATTTGGATTTCCCGGGAAACATTGATTTTCGTGACGTCGCGTGCGGGACGCCTCCTTCTGAATCCTACGTCAGCGCTGGTTTGTTTATGAGAAAACGACCTGGTGGTTTTCTGCAAATTTCTTCAACATTATTGCGTAATTATTAAAATGGTTAACAGACGTATTGCAGGAGGGTGTAGCAACACCAACCATGATGGGATTAGTACTCATCGTTTTCCAAAAGACCGGACAATGAGAGAGAAATGGGAGCGCTTGGTCTACACAGGCTGTGCACTGAAACCGTGCAAAGCTCGCGCAGCCTGCTGGTGCTTCCGCAGGTGACGTCACGAGTCTGGTTCCAGACTCCCTTGGGATTTTTCCAGACACCTCATCTCATTATCTCTAGTCACTTTATCCTGTTCTACAGGGTCGCA
This sequence comes from Neoarius graeffei, assembly GCF_027579695.1. NCBI lineage: Eukaryota > Metazoa > Chordata > Actinopteri > Siluriformes > Ariidae > Neoarius > Neoarius graeffei. The sequence goes on from NC_083578.1 coordinate 83,784,790, forward strand.
GACAAGTTGGAGCCTATCCCAGCTGACTACGGGCGAAAAGCGGGGTACACCCTGGACAAGTCGCCAGGTCATCACAGGGCTGACACATAGACACAGACAACCATTCACACTCACATTCACACCTACGGTCAATTTAGAGTCACCAGTTAACCTAACCTGCATGTCTTTGGACTGTGGGGGAAACCGGAGCACCCGGAGGAAACCCACGCGGACACGGGGAGAACATGCAAACTCCGCACAGAAAGGCCCTCGCCGGCCACGGGGCTCGAACCCGGACCTTCTTGCTGTGAGGCGACAGCGCTAACCACTACACCACCATGCTGCCCTTTTTCCAGACACGTTTTGTTATTTTATTTTTTTCTGCTGCAGACAGATGGCCTTGTGCAAAATTACCCTTCTGGATGAGTGTGTAAAGGGACATACTTTCATATTAAAAAACAAAAAAACAAAATTGGTCCAGAATATGCACTTTAATATTAAAGTTTTGTGAAATACATGCTAGGCAAAACATTCCACATCCCATTTGCTTGACCTTTTGTCAAGTGCAAAACATGCTAATTAGGCACCGTGCACCTGTGTTCATTTTTATCTAAGCAACTACTAAAGTGTCCAGGCCCGTCAATTCAAAAGGTGCATTAAAACGCCATAATTAGCACTTCTCAATTTTTTTTGAGGAGAAAATTGTGTGGTATTTAGGCCTAATGCACTGACCTTCAGCCTGGGCAGGTTTTCATTGTCCGTACTGATTGGCTGCTTCTCTGGAGGTTCACAGTAGAGGTGAGTATCATCCAGAGTCTTCACATCACATATCTGGTCTCCAAGCCAAGCCACCACCTCATCTTTACTCATAGCCTTAGTTAGACCTTTCCCCTGCATAGTAAAAAAAAAATAAAAAATACACAGCAGAAACACAGGTGATGCATATCAGACTGATACTTGTTCACAAAATAGGTTTAAAAAGTGACAAAATTTAGATTTTTCAGGCTTAAAATTATACTTATCCGATTTTTCCCCAGAACTATAGTATTTTAATTAGATTTGAGCCGCATACCTATGTGGTCCTAGATTAAATACACAGAGGATATTACATGGTTGTGTGAAGATATGAAGTTTATCTCTGAGTGGTGAATGCTTGTGATATATTTTTCAACACGAGAAGATAAATTTCAAAGCTTCGTACCACCATGTAATATTCTTTTCATTATATAGACACATGCACAAAAAATACGCAAGTTAATCAAAAGAATTTTAATTTTGAACCGGCTCGCCATTTTGACAACGCGTGTCTCGTCAGTGAGAAAACACTGGGAGTGACGTCTTCGGAGTGAAATATCGGGAATTATTATACATGCGGGACACTTTTTTGATGGAATAAAAACGTGTTCTATTCTCTTCTAGCGGGTTTCATTAATTTTGTTTGATAGCATGCAATATTGTTCGCATATCGCTTATCCTACGTGTATTACACCACTCTACCCAATGGAGAATGAATGTGCAATATTGTTACAATATTGCACGTTGTCAAGACAACACGACATCACAAGTCGGAGACGTAAAACTTTGGCACTAGTGAGCGACAATTTGTAAACAGACATGGTCGCCAGGTTTGTTTCATTAAATACGGAAGATTTTGAGAGAAATTTGAAAGAGAAAGACGCATTGAACACCCGAAAGGAATGTATATGGATAATAATAATAATAATAATAATGGCTTTTTTCATGGTATATCAGATATATTCCATTCAGCTACTTGTCTTCGACTTGTTCAATATCATGCTAGCTAAATGGAATATGTCACTCAGATCCACGATGTGTTTCATATGAAAAATGCACTCAAAACAATACAAACAGCAACATTATTTAATGTTTTTCCTCATGAATTGTATTGTATTTTTTCAAAATAAACACTTATTTTAATTTTGATTCTTGCAACACATTTCAAAAAAAGTTGGGATGGTAAAGTATTTACTACTTTGCAATGTTGCCACTCCTTCTCACAACACTTAAAAGATGTTTAAGGACTGAATACACCAAGTGATTAAGCGTTTCAGGTGTTATTTTGTCCCATTCTTCCTGCAAACAGGTCTTAAGGAGGTGTAAAACAGTACGGGGTCGTCACGGTCATATTTTTCATTTCAACATTCACCACACATTCTCTATTGGGGACAGAGGGGACAGGCACCCTCTTCTTCCACAGCCATGCCTTTGTAATGTGTGCAGAATGTGGTTATACACTGTCTTGTTGAAATCTCCCTGGAAAAGATGTCGTCTTGAAGGCAGCATACCGGTATGTTGCTCCAAAATCTCAATGTACTTTTCTGCATTAATGCTCCATCACAGAAGCGCAAGTTACCTTTACCAAGGGCACTGACACAACCTCATACCATGACAGACCCTGGATTTTGAACTTGTTGCTAGTAACAGTCTGGATGGTCCTTTTTGTCTTTGGTCCAGAGCACACAGTGTCCATACTGACGACTCATCTGACTACTATACACATTTCCACTGTGTGATGGTCCATCCCAGATGCCTCCGAGCCCAGAGAAGTCAACGGTGCTTCTGGACACAGTTAACATAAGGCTTCCTTTTTGCACAGTAAAGTTTTAACTGGCATTTGTGGATGTAACTCCGCATTGTAGTGCTTGACAAAGGTTTGCCAAAGTAATCCCGAGCCCATGTGGTTACATCGGCTATAGATGAAAGACTGTTATTGATGCAGTGCCGTCTGAGGAATCGGAGATCGCAGGTGTTCAGCTTATGCCGCTTTTCCACTACAAACGCGGCTGAGCCGTGCCGTGCTGAGTCGAGCTGAGTCGGGCTGAGCGGGGCTGTTGGAGTTGCATTTCGACTACAACCGCGCTGAACCGTGCTGGCTGGAAGTGGGTGGACACATTGGGTGGAGTTAGCGAAAGTGGGTGGACGTCACGTGATGTCGTTAAGCAGCGCAAACAGTGACATCAGTGACAGTGGCGGAACAAGTCAGAGCCGGGCCGGGGGCGGGGCAAATGACCGGGCCCTTTATTAAAGCTTATCATAACATCATTTTAGGCTACAAAATGTCCGCAACTGCGGTGTTTACCAATTTCAACACTACCGGGTGCAACTATATGTTATTTAGTACATCAAGTCCTTCAAACGAACATGTAACTCAGAAACAAAAAACATTAGGATACTGTACATGGCTCATAATAAAACATCAATAGCCTATACTGCGCACATTATTTGAAGGGCATACGAATGAGCGCTCAGAGTGGTGACAGGAAGAGTCAGAAATAAAAGGAGGGCGGTGCAAACCTCACTGAATGCACTGTGTTTACCAATTTCAACACTACGGGGTGCAACTATGTTATTTTGTACATTAAGTCCTTCAAACGAACATGTAACTCAGAAACAAAAAAACATTCGGCAACATACTGTACATGGCTCATAATAAAACATCAATAGCCTACTGCGCGCATTATTTGAAGGGCATACGGCGAGCCTTGCGCTCCGCGAACTCGTCCACGATGCTCTGTATGTCACTGATTCAGTGAGCTTTTAAGCGGTAGTCTCACGACCCGAATAGTAAACAATAAACATGGAGGACATGGAGTCGTTAGTGTTGCTGGTCTTGGTTCTGTGGCTTGTTGTCACCGACAACGCCAACAGATACTGGCAAGAGCGTATAGATGAGGCGAGGCGCATAAGGCTTCAGAAATTCTCGCAATTCGTAATTCTTCTTCTTCCGGGTTTACAGTGTTTACAGATCCCAGCGCGCTCGCGGGGCGTGTGTGGGCATGTGAGGACACTCCTCCTCACCAATCAGTGCACAGGGGAGTGTCTGCTCACGCCCCCAACCTCACTCGGCACGGTTTGGCTCGCTTCAGCCCCACTCCAAAACGGTGCGAGTTTTGGGGGCTAAGCAGGGCTGAAGCGAGCTGAGTCGTGCTGGTTTTTGGTAGTCGAAACGCGAGCCGTGTCGGGCTGAAGTGAGCTGAAGCGAGCTGAAGTGAGCTGAAAAAGGGTAGTGGAAAAGGGCCATTAGGCTTGAGCCCTTGCCCTTTACGCACCAAAATTCCTCCAGACTACTTGAATCATTTAATGATATTATGCACCGTAGAGGGTGAAATATCCAAATCAGCTTCATATCTTTCTCTGAAGAACACTGTTTGAATTATTTCAATTATTTTCTCCTCATACAGCTGTTGACAAACTGGAGATCTTCGGCCCATCTTTGCTCCTCAAAGACTAGGCCTTTCCTGGATACTGATTTTGTACCAAATCATGATTACAATCACCTGTTGACGTCACCTGTTTCAAATCGCATCATTATTTAATTGTTTTACCCAGGGCTTTTAACCGGTTCAAGGAACGAAAACCAGGAACTTTTTCTATTTCACATGGAACAGAAACGAAACCAGAAACTTTATTTTTTTTTTATGTTCCGGAACAGAAACGCTTATTAAAAATAATGGTAACCGGTTAATACCGGTTTTTATTTCGTTCCTCAAAGTTTCCATAGCCTACAAATAAAAAAGCCATTCTTCTCCTGCGCAAGTTTCTATGACCCGCTGGGGTTCACTTCCTGTGTGACGTTCGCTGACTGAATGGAGAGAGCGGGAAGGTGGACTACTATCACGTCTCCATGTGATAATAAGTGCATTACTGAGTGTCTGAGCAAAGAAGAGCCTGAACGATGCAACCTCCCTATTGGCTGTTTGTAAAAATGCATCAGTTGTTGCCCTTCCCACGGGAATCATCGCGGGCTCGAGAGACGAGACCTGACGAGTTAGTTCGTTGGTAGCAGAACAAAATGTCTGGACACAAATCGGGTTTTCAGAAAAGGAAAGAAAATAAACAGAGGGTCGAAAATACAAAAAAGGAGGCAGAAAATGCAAAACGAGTTTTAAGGTAGGACAAATGGTGACTTTTCTGAGGCAGCCCGCCGTGGCTGCAGGCTTTCAGTTGTGTCATTGAATGGTTACTTTTCTGAGGCAGCCTGCCGTGGCTGCCTGCAGGCTTATTTATTATAGCCCATTTAGTTAAAATAGTTGATATAAAATGTTTATAGTTATAGTTATGTGATGGTTGTCCTGATTTAGACTGGTGTTTTTTTGGGGGGAGGGGGGGAGGTTGCGCGATGTTGCACCTGGGTCCAGATTAGGGCAGAACCGGCCCTGGCTACATTTCAGGTGTAGTTTGTTTTATGTATGTATGTACTTGCATAGATGTGTACTTGGTCTTCCAATATGGCACCTAACAAAATCTCGCGGCGCGGTGACGTCATGCGGTAGCCCTCTATAGGGCCTGACTAGCCTTTGGTAACACACTAAACAAATTATCTTTCATTTTTGGCACTTTTTCTGTTTGTGTAGATGGGAAGACATACTGAGAATCCAAATCGCCAACATTTGAAATAATAATTGTTTTGAATTATTTCTTGTCTTATTTAATGAAGGTTGTAATAGAATTAGCCTACATTTGGCTTAAGCTGGATGAGACCGAGACATAACTTTATAGCCATTTGTTAAACCGCTGACAGGGAACGTAATTAACCGTTCCGGGAACGAAATTTTTTTGTTCTAACCGGTTCGGGAACGTCTATTTAATGGTGGAACCCAAAACCGGAAACGTTAAAATTCCGTTTCTGTTCGGAACGAACCAATAGGAAAAAAATTCTGGTTCAAAGCCCTGGTTTTACCTCATTACTAGCCCTAAATTGCCCTGTCCCAACTTTTTTTGGAATGTGTTGCTGGTCTGAGACGTACAAATGAATGTATAATTAACAAATTAAGTGAAGTTGACCAGACAAAACATGAACCATCTTGGGTTCATACAGTCTGCAATGCAATACAAGTCAAAGTAAATTTAGAAATCACTATTTTTTTTATTTATTTGTATTTTCCTTACCATCTCAACTTTTTCTGATTTGGAGTTGTACAAGAATGCCGTAAAAATCAATTAGTAGGCTGACATGCAATACATTCATTCACATATCAGATTAAAGAAAGAAGGGTACATCACAGATTAGATGTACTGCCATATAAACCATTTTTAGAATAAAAAACTGAACAAACAAGCACAAATAAATCAGAAAAAGTCACTCTGAGGTCAATTATGTTTTTAAACAGGTAGGTTTTCAACGTGTACTGTACTCTCTGGTGCATCTATGCAGTGAACACAGTTATATAGGTCAACATGAGCAATCAGAGCCTGAACATTTAGCTGACATCCCTCTCGAGGTACAAGTAGGTTAAATATCGATAGTAGTAAAATGAATCATGGTTAATATATTCAAAGTGTTCTCATGAGAGTTGAGACGTTTTTAGAGTATTTTTCAGCTCATATTAACTGCAGTTTCTTAAAAAGAATTGAGTTTCATCACATACTGTATTGGTTTTCTGCTGTTCATATGCAAAGCATTTCTTTAGAGGCTTTGGATAGAATAAATTTAAAAAAAAGGGGGGGGGAGAAGAAAAATGACATGGTTCGGAAAGACTGAAAACAATTGATTGAGTCATCCATTCATCAACATGACAACCCATCAGGAGAGCGATTGAACAAAACCTTTCTTTAATTAAAAAGCATCTTTTAATTACATTAAGTAAAAGAATGAAGGCAGCTGCTAAAGATTAAATGAGCAAGTGACAGGAAAGCTCTTTGACTGATGCTACTAATGAAATTAAGTGACTGCAATATAATCTGTCTTTATGCTGTTACAGAACGTTTGACAAGATATGGATTAGGGATGTCTGTATATATTCTGAGCGCTAATAATAAATGCTAATTTAAGGTAATGATTTGAAGGCATGTATAATCAGTCAGCCTCACCTCCACAGCGAGCACTCCTCCAGGCTTGAAGCGGATAGGTAAGGACGGGTTGTCGCGGTTCAGTCGGTCTAACACTGGATCTGGATGGTATGTAAATCCTATGCCCTTGATACTCTCAAAATCCAAATGCACGTTATCCATCTCGAACCAAACTCTCACGACACGGGAGCCCTTTGGCACTGGAGGACTCGGACACTTCATCCGCTCTGAACTAACGTTTACACAGGGTTCCTTTTTCTGAGAGACAGAAGGGAAAATGACAAACGGATTAAACAGAGCCATACTGAAGGAGAGGGAAAACAATAATGTGCAATGGCAGAAAGAAGACAGAGTGGTTGTTAGGGAGAGATAGCAACAGAGTACTGTAGCTTGAGATATAGACTTGCTCTTTCCTATCATGTAGGAACTTCATCAACCAACTTGAGAGGACGAAGGCTTCCTAATGTGTGCTTCCTCTGGAAACATAAAACCAGTGTGCGTTTTCTAACTGCTGCTCATGCTGCGTCACAGGTCAGCTGAACAAATTTGGAGGAAAGTGCTGTCTGCCCTCTTCCACATACACAAGCTCAGTCACCCACGATTGGCTACTGTTGCCCTGATTGACAGTGTAAAAGTATTTTTAAACTCTTGAATGTCTCAGGAAAATGTACTCGTCCTTCTGTCAATTAGATGTCCATGATGGTCAATTAACAATTATTCCTTTGTCCCTCACGCCATCAGACTGTACAACTCCTCTCTGGGGGGGAGGAAGGGTAACAGGAGGACAGAGGATGGGAAGGAGCAGTAGCCTAGCCTGACAAAAAGCAATACTGGACAATGTGCAATATAAATGTGCAATACCTCTCCTGCTGGCCCCCCCCCCATATCTTATTCTTTTTTATATTTGTATATGTAAATACTTAATTTAATTTATCTAGAAGTTTTCTCTATTTTCTATTCTCTGTTTATCTTGTAATGATGCTGCTGGAATTTTAATTTCTCTGAGGGAACCCTCTCAAAGGGATCAATAAAGTTCTATCTAATCTAATTCCACGAAATCGAGTTGTACATGAGCTGATAGCCGATGAGGTGCAGTGTGCCTCGTTGGCTATAAGCTACAGTATATACAACGAGATTGAGTGGAATAATTGTTTTATTCTATTCACATTCACTGGCTTTTGAGAAACAGAGCATTTTTATTTACAGCAAATTATTTTGCAAATAAAAACTTTATACAAAACACCTGACAAAAACATTTCCGCTTAAGCAGACTTCTTAAAAACCTGTCGATGGCTGCATGAATTGACTTTAGTGTTGTTTTTTTGAAGAAAGCGCCGTCTTGCCGAGGTATAGAATAGCTTTAGACATTTATTTAATTCTTCCTTGGACATTTCAGTTGTGCAATTTTCAAACTTCTTTGAGCTTTTGAACCAGTCTAAAAAAAATTAAACAAATTTGTGACCCCTCACCGAATCCAGGGACACATGTCGGCCGAAACGAATCCGAGATAATCGCAAAAGAAGCATTTTTTTCGAAATTTGTGATTTTTGTTTTTTTCCATCATGTGCAAGTTGAGATCTTGAAGAATGCAATCAGTATTTCAGATAATAGATTGTTTTGTTGGAAAAGCATACATTTTTTGTTGCAAATTGTCTCGTTTTTGTCAGGACTGTAGCCTGCTGGGGGGTGTGGGTAAATTACCATATGGGCCATTCACGTGATGATTTAAGTCTTTTGTTTTTTTTTCGCCAATCAGCTGTATGATACGAGCTGAGCTCGTGGCTACTTAAGCTGCATACAGGCATGTAATTTCACTATGGAATGAGGAAGCTAAACAGAGCACAGAGGAGCTGAAACACCGCGAAGCAAACAGACACACGGTATTTACATCGGAGATAACCATTTCTAGCAAAAAAAACCCAACCTCGTTTTCCAGATTGAATGGAATACTTGAATGGTCGGATGATACACGGACCGTTCTAGGATTACATTCCATCGGAGGCATTGGTGTGTGCAAGGCGACGTTTCTCTTTCTGATGGGGTAAGTTTATTAATCTAAGGCTGTGTGGTTATTTTTGCATGTAACGGAGAGTGTTGTGGTTTGGTTAAGCCTAGGTCACAACCGGACGTACGATTTTTTGGCCGTGCGATTTTTGGCGTTTCCCAAATCGCTGTTTTTTTTTTTTGGTTCACGGAGAAAGACGCGCGTTGGCCGTAAGTTTGTCTTGCAACCTGAAAAAAATGTAAGCGCCCGTAGAGTTTGTTTGACATGACAAAGAACCTCTGCAGCCGGTCTGCGGCTCGAAAATCAGCACGTCACACGCGCGCTCTCGTGCGTTTCATGCGCGCCCTCCGTGCGTTTCTTGCGTTTTTTGCATGTAGACCAGCCGTAGGAGCACGTATGGCCGGTTGTGACCGAGGCTTTACATGAAACTAACATTGTGTTAGTTGTGTCATCATCGTGCTCTCTTTCTTTCTTACGGTGTGAGTAATTTTTCAACCACAAAACGTTAAAGTATACTTTAGGACTTATTTTTGTACTTCATACCGTATTTTCTGGACTATAGAGCGCACCTGTATATAAGCCGCATCCGCTCTATTTTTTAAAAAAAATTTAAAAAAAGATATACAAGCCGCACCGGGCTATAAGCCGCAGATATCTATGTTGAAAAATTAGATATTTACTGCATGTACAGAATGATTTTGTACTGTAAATGTACATGTATGTACCTGAACAGATTCTTTCCGAACAGTGCCTTTTAACACGGCAGCAACTTTGCTGATTAAAACGGAACAGAACCAAGAGAAAATAACCGGTATTTATTTACCTTCATTTCTCCTGTGTTTGAAACCACAAGTCACTTTAATCATCTTCGCTGGATTTGAAAATAATTACCAGTTAGTAATTTGTCGTGCGTGTTCTATCTGCTAAAGATCTGCTAATTCTTCTTTGCATTGATTTTTCGTCTATCTTATTTTTGATTCTACTTCCGGTTAGAGCGCCCCTAGCGGTGGAAGAAAAATCCACAGAATAGCCGCACCTTTGTATAAGCCGCATGGTTCAAAACCTAGGAAAAAAGTAGCGGCTTATAGTCCAGAAAATACGGTAATTGTTTTGGGCATACTTTGCATGGAAGGAAAATTGACGTGGTGATCTTTGTTTACATGAAAGTAGCATCGTGCTAGCTAGTAGGGGGTAGAGCTTTCATTAATGTCATGCAAATGAGCACCATTATGTGCCCGCCCTACACCCAGAGTAGCTGAGATGGAAAACTTTGAGGGCGATTTTCTCCCTTTTCTGTTTTAAGAGGTATACACTTTCAAAAGGCCACACATTCTTCAAATATTGTCAGATCTCCACATGGAAGGCATCATTGGAAAGCTTAGAAACTGTACTTTCTGAATCTGTCAATAACTCAAAATGCCCCCGGGCAGACATGTGTCCCTGGATTCCGTTATCGGACACATTTTAATGCTTAAGGACAAAGAATGCAAACAAACCAGCGAAATGACAGGAGCAATTTGTGAAAAACGCAATAATAATAATAATTCTAAAAAAAAATAGATATGTTATTACCATCAAATACTTTCATTCCATATTTTGTTGCTTTTTTGTATTTTTTCGGGTTTTGTTTTCGAGTAGAGTTTTTATTTCGTCCTCGGTTGGTTCAGCAACACGCTCCGCCATTTTGTTTTTCTCTACTCACGGTATATGAGCTGACAGTCGAGTAGTAGAGTCGCCAATTAGAGCGCACGATTGCTCATATCCAGTGAATGTGGATAGAATAATAATGAATATCTGCGATGATCAGCATGCACTGTGCTTCAAAAACACGCTGACACTGAAAGACTCAAATGCTCATTTGGCTATTATTCTTACTATTATTCTTATTTTACACTGAATTAAACAGACAAAATTTCATCAGACTTGGCTTTGAGTGCATATATAAAGGTTCATTATACAGACTGAGCCGTTATTGCATAGTTACACAGCATTTAAGCTTCCAACGCATTTGGACTAAACATAGAAAAAAGATGCAGGAAAGATAAAAGGGTCAAGAATAATACATCACTAAAGAGTTAAGTCTGTGTGAATCTGTGTGTGAATTTCCGTCTATTTGCATTTTTCCAACTGTGGACATTCCACACATTCATAAAGAGTGCTGTACCGTGGCCATGGTGCTGTCGAGGGGAATGTTCCGAGCTGAGACATGACTGTATCGGCGTCTTCTGACATTGCTCTCGTACCGAATGGACATCATCGGCTGCTGGACCACATCCAGGTTCTGGCCGATTACCGTTATATTACGCCCACCTCTATAAAATGTGGAAGATTAAAAGATTCATCTCACTAATTTTATAGCTTATATACAGTGGTGTAAAACAGTGTTTGTCCCCTTCCTGATTTATTTGCATGTTTGTCACACTTAAATGTTTCAAATCATCAAACCAATTTAAATATTAGACAAAGACAACACAAGTAAACACAAAATGCAGTTTTTAAATGAAGGTTTTTATTATTAAGGGAAAAAAAATCCAAACCTACATGATCCTATGTGAAAAAGTGATTGCCCCCTAAACCTAATAACTGGTTGGGCCACCCTTAGCAGCAATAACTGCAATCAAGCATTTGCAATAACTGGCAACGAGTCTTTTACAGCGCTGTGGAGGAATTTTGGCCCACTCGTCTTTGCAGAATTGTTGCAATTCAGCCACATTGGAGGGTTTTCGAGCATGAACCGCCTTTTTAAGGTCATGCCACAGCATCTCAATCGGGTTCAGGTCAGGGCTTTGACTAGGTCACTCCAAAGTCTTCATTTTGTTTTTCTTAAGCCATTCAGAGGTGGACTTGCTGGTGTGGTTTGGATCATTATCCCGCTGCAGAACCCAAGCGCACTGAAGCTTGAGGTTACGAACAGATGGCCGGACATTCTCCTTCAGGATTTTTTGGTAGACAGCAGAATTCATGGTTCCATTTACCACAGCAAGTCTTCCAGGTCCTGAAGCAGCAAAACAGCCCCAGACCATCACACTACCACCACCATATTTTACTGTTGGTATGATGTTCCTTTTCTGAAATGCTGTGTTACTTTTATGCCAGATGTAACAGGACATACACCTTCCAAAAAGTTCAACTTTTGTCTCGTCAGTCCACAGAGTATTTTCCCAAAAGTCTTGGGGGATCATCAAGATGTTTTCTGGCAAAACTGAGACGAGCCGTTATGTTCTTTTTGCTCAGCAGTGGTTTTCGTCTTGGAACTCTGCCATGCAGGCCATTTTTGCCCAGTCTCTTTCTCATGGTGGAGTCATGAACACTGACCTTAACTGAGGCAAGTGAGGCCTGCAGTTTTTTGGATGTTGTTGTGGGGTAGGGTTGGGCGGTATTACGGTAAGAAGGTATCCCGAGGTATCCAAAAGTACCAACGGTATCGGTCTCATTACCGTCATTTTAAAAAAATATATAATATCTAAATAAATATGGAGTACATGAGGTCATAATATAAAATAATAAATTGAAGATCATCCCGAATAACTGTGTGATCGTATTTTCACTAATTCTATCAATTTCCTAAAGAAGTTCTCATCGCGTGCAGGGTTGTTTATGTCGTTACCATGGCAACCCTGCGTGACATTTGGAGTCTGACAGAAAGCTTCGCAAGAGAGTGAGACCGGGGGTGTCATGGCTCAGATGGCTAAGGCACCGTACCATAAATCCGGGGACCCGGGTTCGATCCCGACCCGAGGTTATTTCCCGATCCCGTCTCTCTCTCCCCCGCTCATTTCCTGTCTCTCTATACTGTCCTATCTAAAAAAAAAAAAAAAGAGAGACTGAGACCGCAGTTGAAAGATGGCAAGTCAAGATAACGAGTTAGTGGCAAAAAAAAAAATACAACATCGGCAGTGTGGCAGTATTTTGGTTTCAAACCAAACGAAAAATCTAATATGTCCCCTAAGGCACACCATAGCCTGGGGTACTCCACTTCCACGAGATCTCTCCAATGAGTTGTGTTTTGAGTAGGTTACATGAGTAACAACAAGGTAAAATAATATAACGTATGACATTTGGGATGTGGGTAATAAACGTTTGAAATGTCCTCTACTGAAGAAACGGAAGAAAACATCGTAGCGTGAACTGTTCGGTTTCTGGTGGGAATTAGCAATGCGCTTGCTATCTTTGTTGGGTGTGTTAAACCGTATGGATTTAAGTGGAATAATTGTAAGGAGTTATGTGATCAAGACAACGTTTTAAGCAAGGTAAGGCCATTTGATTATTAATTTCCCCGCCACGGCATGACGTGGGCCCATATGATTTTGCCTTGTGCAGCTATCACGCATTTGAATTAGGTTCGCCTCATTTGCGCTGAAGAATATGGTTTATCGCGCAGTCTAAACGGACTTGGGTGTTGGTTGATTCTTTTTCTTTTTTTTATTTCCCATGCTTGAAAGGGTATGATCCTGCTCATCGTGTACTTTTTTTTGATGGAGTAGGTGAAATAGTGCTGCAAATGCGTTTCAACGCAGACATGTGTAAACGACAGTTGAATGCTATTTTCAAGATGAAGGAAGAGTTGCGTGATGCTTTGAAATATCTCTTAATCCATTCATCAATGCACAAAATTCGCTTTGCTGCTTAATCCATACCACAATGCACACAATTCGTTATGCTGCTTTTAAATAGTACATTTGAGGCATAGGCGCACGTTACACAGTAGGCCGAAACAAAATATTATTTTTTTCTCGGTAATAGCGTATACCCCGGGAAAACACAGAGACAGTTTAAAGGTATCAAAATTTGGATACCGCCCAACCCTATTGTGGGGTCTTTTGTGACCTCTTGGATGAGTCGTCGCTGCGCTCTTGGGGTAATTTTGATCGGTCGGCCACTCCTGGGAAGGTTCACCACTGTTCCATGTCGTCGCCATTTGTGGATAACGGCTCTCAATGTGGTTCGCTGGAGTCCCAAAGCTTTAGAAATGGCTTTATAACCTTTTCCAGACTGATAGATCTCAATTACTTTGTTTCTCATTTGTTCCTGAATTTCTTTGGATCGCAGCATGATGTCTAGCTTTTGAGGATCTTTTGGTCTCCTTCACTTTGTCAGGCAGGTCCTATTTAAGTGACTTCTTGATTGAGAACAGGTGTGGCAGTAATCAGGCCTGGGTGTGGCTAGAGAAATTAAACTCAGCTTTCCAAAGATGTGATAAACCACAGTTAATTTATGTTTTAACGGGGGGGGGGGGATCACTTTTTCACACAGGGTCATGTAGGTTTGGATTTTTTCCCCTTAATAATAAAAACCTTCATTTAAAAACTGCATTTTGTGTTTACTTGTTTTATCTTTGTCTAATATTTAAATTTGTTTGATGATCTGAAACATTTAAGTGTGACAAACATGCAAAAAAAAAATCAGGAAGGGGGCAAACACAGCAATGGTATTTATAGTACCACACAGGAAAAACAAACAAACAAAAAAAAACAGATAAATAGCAAAAAGGTATTATAATCTTTTATTTACTACACTGATGACCAGCAAAATCTTAAAATGATATTTTGCTGAATTAAACTCACCCATAGAAGCTCTCGGTAGGAGTCGCATCAGTGATCACCGGATCCTCTAGATAGTGAAACAGGATATTACCCACAGTCCTCTCTGCTGTTCCAAACTGCACCCGGACACGTACTTTTGCAGTTTGGTTTGAGTGGCTGGTGCGGCAGACCAGCTGTGTGTCACTCACTGCAACCACACTGTAAAATTAAATTAAATAAATACATATATAAAACAAACGAAAAAAAAAACCCTAATAAAATGGATAATTTCATTGTCAACTCTAAAATATACAGGATGTTCTTTTCACATGTGTGCGTGACACACAATTATTATCCATACAGGACACTTTTTCGATGGAATAAAAACATGTGCTCTATTCCCTTCTAGCAGGTTTCATTAATTTGGTTTGATAGCGTTGTACGCATATCACTTATCCTACGTGTATTACGTCACTCTACCCAATGGAGAATGAGCGTTGAATATGGTTGCATCGTTGTCAAGACGACATGACATGACACATCAGAGCTGATTCCAATGTCCAATGAGAAAGTTTTCTGCTGCACATGCAGAAGCATTTCTCTGTTCTCCGGGAAAGAGAAAGACGCACTGAACACCGGAAAGGCTACCAAAACTTAATTAAATATTCTTCACGCATATTTACAAAAGAAAAACATACTGACGGACACTGAAAAACTGGAAAAGAGACACATTGGAGACGCAAAACTTCTGCGCTAGCGAGCAACTGTGACAATTTGTAAACAAACGTGGCTGCCAGGTTTGCTTCGTTAAAAACGAAAGATTTTGAAAGTAAAAGGCACATTGAAGACCCAAAAGGCTACTAAAATTTCCTTCGATATTCACATATTTATAGGAGCTTTTGGAGTTGGACCATTTTTATTGCTAGAACTTTGACTTTCTTACATGTACATTGAATTGACAGAACATTGAATTACATTGGATCAGAATCAGGATTGGATATTGGTAAGCATACATGTCAACCTATACGGAATGTCCGTATTTTATACGGATTTGATTCAATAAACGTAGTATACAGGCGTATAAATAAAGTTATACGGATTCTTTAAAAAAAAGTCAATATTTATTTAGAGCTATAATCAATTCCCATGATGATAAAGGAACGCATAACATTTACAAACGTACTGTACACCACAGACAGCCAGTAAAGAGTCTTATGAAATCGCGCGTTATCTTGTGGTAGCGAGACTTCGTTCCACTTTTGATCATGCGCACACCGCATTGCGAGAATCCCGACAACCGGGAAGTCATAGACATATAAACATAGACGCCGCCTTCTGCGTAGAATCACACGTCGTCCTCGCCGCCATATTGGATGTGGCAAAGTGGAGATTCTTCAACCGTCTCTGGTATAGCGTCTAGACAGTAGCCGAGAATAAAGATGCCTCATTCATGTGCTGCGTTTAACTGTACCAACAGGTTTACCGTCCAAACGAGATCACATGGGATTACCTTTCACAGGTGAGATTGGAAAAATACTTTTCATTGTATTTGGTCATTATAACGTAATTTTATGAACAGATTTTCCTGACTTTGTGGCTAATATGAAGTCTCGCGCATAATAGCCGCTCGGTGAAACCTGTCTCCAAACAACGAAGTATTTCCTTCGTAACTACGCTGATAACACTTTGTGTTTTTGTCAAATATTGGAGCTTTGTATTCATTCTGAAGGTTTATTGTTATTAATATTGAATAAAAAGTAACTGGGATACATCATTGTTAATTATCATTCAAATTTTAGGTAAATTATTTTAATTTGCATCTTATACGGATTTTATAAGGGAAATACGGATTTTGGAGGTTGGCTATACAGGTTTGATTGACCAAAGGTTGACATGTATGGGTAAGTAACCCCCTGTTCTTAATTTTCTGTAAAATCTATAATTGTTCCATTGAATGTGTATAATAATAATAATAATAATAATGGCTTTTTTTGTGGTATATCCGATATATTCCATTCAGCTAGAACCCGTCTTCAACTCGTTCAACATCATGCTAGCTGAATGGAATATATCTGATATACCACTCAGCACCAGCCAATAATATTTAAATGCTGCATGTTACTTTTTTAATGACAAGTTTAATGAACGGACTCACATGTGACAAGGCTGCGAGCCCACGAATGCCCGGAGGTCAGTGTCTTGCCCTGTGAGGAGCTGAGCACCGTGCACGGTAAGTCTGGTGCCTCCTGCCATAGGGCCTTTACTGGGCACAATGCGGATCAGCTCAGGGTTCTGGTAGGTGAACGTCTGCTGGGACTGACCGGGCTCTGAGATCCCCACCGCAGTCACCACCACAGGCCCTGCGGTGACATTCATGGAAGGCTGAAGCTCACACATGATTCTGAAAACACACACACACAAACAAACAGCAAAATGAATACCATACATATGCAGGACCTACACCCAATCAAACCATTAAAATATGCTGGTCTGACTGAATTTCTATGGAAACGGTATCATTTATCTGAAGGATTTTCTCACACAGAGCCGCATTATTTGCATTAAGAAAGGAAACGAGAGCTCGCTGAACGTCACACCAGTAAAGATAATGTTGAAGTTTCGTACAGATGATTTCCATATCAGTCTTACATTTAAGGGTGTACTCACACTAGGCAATCTGTTTACGTTTGACCCCCAAAGTCCAGTTTCTTTGAGCAGTGTGATCGCTGTGGGCCCGGTTTAGATATTGTGCCCTAGCTTGCTTGAAGAGGTAGACTTGGGCACAGTTCAGTTGGACTCAGGCACAGTACACAATTACTATGATCGCTAACCATGCCCAATTGTACTTGGGCACAGTACAAGGCAAATGTGCCTCGAGTGAGTATACCCGTAAGCAACATTTATTGTTAGGAAGAAGCTACGTCCATCACTACCACTGATGGGGTTGATTACTTTATTAATCCCCAAAGGGAAACTGCAGACTTCAGTTTCGAGAGGCGGCGTACACCCTGGGCAGGTCACTGATCTATCACAGGGCTAACACAGAAACTAACAGTGATTAACACTCACATTCACACCTATGGGAGTAGCCAGTTGACCAAATCGGCATGTCTTTAGACTGTGGGAGAAAACTGGTGCGCCCAGAGGAAACCCATGCAGGCACGAGAAGAACATGCAAACTCTACACAGAAAGGCCCAATTAGGGCGTAAGTTTCAAACCCAGAATGTTCTTGCTGTGAGGTGACGGTGCTAACCACTACGCCACCATGCTGCCCAGGAACAACATAATTATAACATTTTTTAAACCAATAAGTAAATAAATATATTACATTACAGGCATTTAGCAGACGTTCTTATCCAGAGTGACGTACAATGTACCCAGAGCAGCCTGGGGAGCAGTTGGGGGTTAGGTGCCTTGCTCAAGGGCACTTCAGCCATTCCTGCTGGTCCAGGGAATCAATCCAGCAACCTTTCAATCCCGAAGCTGCTTCTCTAACCATTAGGCCATGGCTTCCCCCAAAGAGTTTAAATTAAAAAAAAAAAGTATAAATATACTCTGACTATAGTCTAACCACCCTGTGATAAATTGGCGACCTGCCCAGGATGTACCCTGCCTCTCATCCGAAGTCAGCTGGGATTTGGCTCCAGCTTTCCCTGCAACCCTGATGAATAAATGGTATAGATAATGAATGAAAGGCTGGATGTATGAATGGATGGATATAGTCTCACCCTTTTTTACCTGTTGTCCTACTGACCTAGGAAATACAGTTTCACGCAACCCACATCCTTATCTCTAAAATATCAAATCCGTAACGCAGAGTTTCCCTCAGTAGCATAAGTACAGTATTGTGTACTTTTAAAACGATATTTTTGTTCCCATTTAAATGATTTATGTTTTCAGCAAAAACACTGCAATAGGTCTCCTATTTTCAATCAAATGTTGTCTGTTGCCAGAGTGTATGGTAGTGAGTGACTTCTTTTGTCCTGTCGATAAGGTGTTGTCGTCTCTGGCATTGTGTGTGGTATGATGTTGTCTCCTGCTTTGTCTACTGTCTTCGTGGCTGTATTTGTAAGACTGATTCAATTTGTAGTGATGTGAGTGTCTTGATGGTTTGTCTGATGTGTAAACACTTTTCTGTTCTGTTACTGCTTTGTTTGTTTGTTTCTGTTATGCTTGTTTATGTCTTTGCTTTTAACAACCTGACTTTTACAAAAGTTGGTCACACGGGCCTACAAACATCATGCCTAAGGACTGAAGTTGAAAATTAGCCCGCAGGCTAACGCTGGCACATTTACAGTTTTGTTAATTAATGTGCAATATCCTTTTAAATAAATGAATGAATGAAATGAAATCTACGACAGGAGTATATCATTAAAACATATTTTCGATTATAAAGAAAGAAATGTAATATAGAGCACTGGTTAATGGTAGTGTGTCCGAGGATGCGTATACCGGGTTGATATAAGGTAAGCGTTACGCAGCGGCTTGCAGGTGACTCCAGCCACCATTACTCCATTCTCAATATCCTCGTAACGCTGACCCAAGTTGGAGCCCAGGACAGTGACGACAATCCCTCCTTCTAATGGTCCTGTCAGTGGCCTAACCTGAACACAACACACAAACACGTGTAAATGCACATGCACTATATATAAAACTATCTAATAAAAGCTGAAAATTGTGCGTATGCAATGTATGTATATCTCTGTGTGTGTGCACGCGCACGTGTCTGTGCAGGGCTGTAAAATATTGCTGCACATATGAGCAGAAATTCATTAAATTTAATCAAATGCGGCTGTCAGTGTTGATTTTTCTGTCACAGACACTCAGCTGAAAGACTGTCACGGTGCTTCACGTCTCAATCAAGAACCATGTGAGCCTCCCTAATCAGATAAAAAGTTAATGATCATAGGAGCATTACCGTTAACATCCAGTCTTATAGCTATAATCTTAAGTGCCTCAGGGATATTCCTTGCCTAAGCAGAAAATGGATGCTTTGTTTGTGGTGTCAGGCGAGGCAAAGGATTACAACAACTGTCACTACGTGAAAAAAAGCAGATCGATTGAATGCAAGTACTGTACGTTTTTAAAAATGAACACCTTTTACGTTTTCTGTGTCTGAATTCTTTCAGTCTGCGTGTATATAGTGGTTGTGTGTGAGTGTGTATTAGTAGTGTACCTCAGTAATGAGCGGTGGAGGACAGGCTTCTTCAGTAATGCTGGAGCAGGACTCGTGAAACACACAGCGTGGACTTTCTCCTCCGCACCACACACATGTGTACTGTTTCGGTACGGCACGGCACTGACTGCAATCTGACTGACCCACTGAGCAGTTATACAGCTGCACTGTATTCACACACACACACACACACACACACACCAAGCCAATGCATTAGTAACCCCACTAATGTTTTCAGAGCAAGAGTAGGGGGCGTGTAGTTTGTTTAGATAAGTGAGCGATGCTGGTGAAAAGCTACACCTGCAATATGTCGGGGTCTGAAATCAAAAGGCGATAAATGCAGTGTGAAAATGAAAGCTGCTGCCTGTGGTGTGTATTTTGGGGTATTATGGTAATGACATACAGAAACTAGTGTTCTTTTTGAACTTAGAGTCAGCTGGATAATGGTTATTTACAGCTTCAGCACTGACTAAGTGCAGCGGTGGACAAATCAGTATCCCTGCGACAGGAAATTTACGTGTTTTTTATGCAGCAGACAAATAGGCTCAGTAGGCTAGTGGCCACCAGTGTGTTTTTTTTCTCTTTCAATAAGCAGATTTAAAAAAAAAAAAAAAAAAAACACACACATCCCAGTTACTTTCACAAAACAACATACACTAGTATTTATTCTATCCACATTCACTGGATATAAGCAATCGGGCGCTCTGATTGGCTACTCTACTATGAGGATATCAGCTCATATACTGTAAGTAGAGGAAAAACAAAACGGCAGAGCGTGCTGCTGAACCACCCATGGACGAAATAAAAACTCTACTCGAAAACAAAACCCCAAAACTTATCAAGTATTTAAAAGAAAAACAGAAATAGCTAAAAGAATATAGTCCCCCCAATATCTCCTGTTCCACACTCCAGCCCAGTCGATGGCGATAATGCACCTTTAAGTTTAACCGCCAAAAAACCTTGAAGGCAAGGCAAGTTTATTTATATAGCGCATTTCATACACAGTGGCAGTTCAATGTGCTTTACAGAAGTAAAAGCAAAACAGTAAACAATAGAAAATAAAATTACATAAAATAAATGGGGAAGATGAGAGAAAAGAAAATAAGAATTAAACAATAGTAGAAATAAAATAATAAAATGAAGTAAAAGTTCAGTAAAAAAAAAAACAGTAGAATAAAATAGAATAAAAGTTAAGTTTAAAACATGCAGAGACTGTAAAAGTAAAGAAAGTTCAAAACGTAAAACAAAAAAAATAATAATAATAAGTTACATTTATATAGCGCCTTTCAAAAAACCCAAGGACGCTTTACAATTATAAACAAGGAAAGAAAAAATAAATAATAAAAAATAAATAAATAAAAAATAAAAAGTCCACCAAGTAGGGGTCAGGATGTAATTCCCGTGGTGTAGCAGCCACAGTCCCACCAAAAGGCGCACGAAAACAAGTCCCACGTCTCTAGCACCGCCGCCGTGATGATATTAATCAGTTAGCAGAAAGCATCTGAAAACAGCTTGGTCTTTAGTCTAGATTTGAAGCTGCCAACAGCAGGAGCATTTTTGATGTCCTCTGGGAGTTGGTTCCATAGCTGTACTGCATAGTAGCTAAAAGCTGCTTCACCACACTTTGTTTTAACAACAGGTTTTACCAGTAAATTTTGCTGCTGCGATCTGGTAGATCTGATTGGGTTAGGCCGCTGCAACATATCAGAGAGGTAATTGGGCCCTGTACCATTTAGAGATTTGTACACCAGCAGCAATGCTTTAAAGTCAATTCTTTAGCTTACTGGAAGCCAGTGAAGGGACCTTAGAATTGGAGAAGAAAACCCCCCGAGAACGTATCTTTTTTTTTATTTTTCAAGAATTATTATCGCATTTTCCACAAATCGCTCCTGTCATTTTGCCGGTTTGTTTACGTTCTAAGGGGAAATTATTTTGTTGGACGTTTTGTATTAAGTTTTTATTTATCGAATTTGCAAAAAATAAAAATAAAAATGCTCTGTTTCTCAAAATCCAGTGAATGTGGATAGAATAAAACAGTTATTCCACTCAATTTTGTTGTACATGGTTTATAGCCAACTCGGTGCTACGCGCCTCGTATCGGCTAGCAGCTCATGTACGACTCGATTTCGTGGAATAACTGTTAAATATACACATTGATATATACACTCACCATCAACTTTATGACGAACATCTGTACACCTGTATATTCATGCATTTATCAAATCAGCCAATCACGTGGCAGTAGTGCAATGCAAAAAAAATCATGCACAGGCCAAGAGCTTCAGGTAATGCTCATATCAAACATCAGAATGAAAAAAAAAAAAAAAGTGTCATCACTGTGACGTTGATCATAGTATGAATGTTGGTACCAGATGGGCTGGTTTGAGTATTTCATAAACTGCTGATCTCTCATACAGAATGGTGCGAAAACCAAAAAACATTTTGAGCGACAGTTCTGTGCGTAGAAACGTCTTGCTGATAACAGAGATTGGAAGGAAATAGGCAGACTGTTTCGAGCTGCCAAGAAAGTTCGAGTAATTTATATAATCGTTCTTTATATCTGTGACGAACAGAAAAGCATCTCAGAATGCACAACGTTGAGGTGGATGGGCTACAACAGCAGAAGACCACACTCCTTGGGTTCCACTCCTGTCAATCAAGAACAGGAATCTGAGGCTATCATGGGCACAGGTTCACCCAAAAGGACAGTTGAAGACTGTGTGTGTGTGTGTGTGTGTGTGGGGTGGGGGGGGGTGGGGGGTGGGGGTGGGGTCACCTGGTCTTTTTCCAGTCTTCCAGTCTTGGCAAGTCTGTACCCATGATAGCCTCAGATTCTTGTTCTTGAATAACAGAAATGGAACCCAATGTGGTTTTCTGCTGTTGTAGCCCATTCTCCTCAAGGTTTGGTGTTTTTTTTTTTTCCCCTGAAATGCTTTTCTCTTCACTACGGTTATAAAGGAGCACTTATTTGAGTTACTACAGACTTCCTGCCAGCTCAAACCAGTCTGCAAGGATGACAGGCAATCTTTCAGAAGTATGCGGAAACACCCACCCATTAAACACATCACAGAATGTCTTCACTGTAGAAAATCAATCTTACATCTATCGAGAGAGCTTAATAGTTTCATCTGGAGAGATTTCTTTAATATGAATGTGTCTAGGAAGGATTTTTAAAACACGAACTGGAAATTTGATGACATTGATGTGACTAACGTTACCTATTCATCACTGGTGATTTAATAACTCATTATTTGGGACACATGGCTATTCCGAGCGCACTGTAAACTAACTAGCCTAATTATAAAATCCATCCTAATGTTATTAGTAGTGCATGTGTTCAGTGACAAACAAATGGCTTTTGCTCAAATGTCGATAGCTGGCTGGTGAGATATCGTTAATACTGAAATAATATAGATATCACGGTGGCTAGATGGCTAGGTAGCTTGTGCGATCAATTAAACAAGCATTTTTCTATTCAACTTCTTGATGTTTTAAACATTTTTAATAGCTAACAGTTTGTCTTAGTGCACGTGTCCAGAAAAGTTCAAATAAGTAGATATATGAAGTGAAGTTTGGTGGTCTCTTCCAGTCACGGCTGTCAATCACTTCATTTCCAATTGTATCCGAGCCTTTGTATGATATAGTAGATTATTATACATACAGGACACTTTTTCGATGGAATAAAAACGTGCTCTATTCCCTTCTAGCGGGTTTCATTCATTTGGTTTGATAGCATGCAATATTGTTAGCATATCGCTTATCCTATGCGTATTACATCACTCTACCCAATGGAGAATGAGCGTCGAATATGGTTTAGAACATTGCATGGTTGTCAAGACAACATGACGTAACACATCGGAGCCGATGCGAATATCCAATGAGAACGTTTTCTGCTGCGCATGCGCAGAAGCATTTATTTGTTCGCCGAGAAAGAGAAAGACGCGCTGAACAATTGAAAGGCTACCAAAACTTCAATCGATATTCTTCACGCATATTTACAAGAGAAAAAGATACACATCGAAAAACTGGAAAAGACACTCGTCAGAGACATAAAATTTCCGTGCTAGCGAGTGACTGACAATTTGTAAACAAACGTGGCCGCCAGGTTTGTTTTGTTAAATACGGAAAATTGAGAGAATTTTGAAAGAAAAAGACGCGTTGAACATCCGAAAGGAGTGTGTATGTATAATAATAATAATAATAATAATAATAATAATAATAATAATATTGGCTGGCTTTTTTTCATGGTCTATCAGATATATTCCATTCAGCTACTCGTCTTCGACTTTTTCAATATCATGCTAGCTGAATGGAATATATCTGATAGACCACTCAGCGCCAGCTGATATTATTTAAAATGTTTTAAAAACTAATTTCTGGCGGGGGGGGGAAGAAATTGCGCAGATATGAGCAAAGGGAAAACTGTTTGAGTTAGATACTGCAGATGGAAAGATTTTTAGACCAAAAATGTAACGTGGAAAAAAGGGCCATTTTGTGATTGAAACACATGATGATGGGCGGAGCTAAAATTGTACTGCAGCCAGTCAGCAGGGGGGGCTAGACCTGTGGTGGCTTCACTTTTTAAAGGCAATATGCTGTCCATGTTTTCTCCAATCTTGTTTGTATGTGTGTTGCTTTCTTTAGTTTGATAAATGCTGGTAAGTTGTGAGATTCAGGGCTTTCCCCAGAAAAAATATCAGAGCGATGCTATTGATGTGGAGCTGCCCGGCCCAGAGAGCCCTGAAGACTGCTAAGGGGGTCCGGGGGCATGCGCCCCTGGAAAATTTTGAAATTAGAGACTTCAAATAGTGCATTCTGTTGGCATCTAGGGCTGATTTATGCACAATTCTACGTTATTAAATTTGCTATTTTTTTTACCTTGTCAAATATGCAAGGGGAAACATTTAAAGGACAAAACTAGATTTGAAATGAAAACCCTTCGTAGCGCGCCTCTTCATTTTCCAATTCCAGGATGCCAGGAACAGAATCGAGGTCAATTTACGCAACAGCGCCATCTAGCAACCAACGCCCAGAGCATGGTTTTATGTATGGTTTCGAATGGCAGTCAGTGCACGTAGCGAAACCCTTTATTTTCACTTCTGGGTTGAGTACCAGGATAGTCTAGACGTACTGTATACAGTATATTACAATATCTTCCAATTTCTATAGTTATTACTCATTTTCAGAAGGGAATAGAAGATATTTAGGTGCGGAAAGTATTCTGCATTGTTCAATTTATGTTTTTTTTTTTTTGGTGTGCAAGTGACAGTGTGGTGGATCACTGTGTATCTGCACTTTGGGGAAAGCCCTGAGATTGTAAAAATGTAATTCAATAAACATTCCTTTACTCCTTTTTTTTCTGTCATGATCAATCACTGATGTCCATTATGAGTGCGATGCTGTAATGTAGAGGCCACCAGTCTTTAGCTTTTCATTCCAGCCACACTGAATACTCAGTTGAAGACCAAGGTCAATCGATTAACCAATCGGGTGCAATCGGGTGTAGCTGGAATGGAAATCTGCTGGAATGGAAATCTGCAGCCACACACTGGCACTTTTGCAGATAACACTGAAGAACTGTAAACAGATCAAAGATCAGGATGTGATGCAGTGCACAGTGCATCAGTGTGTGAATCTGGAGTGTGTGCAGATCACAGGTCAGTATACTTACAGCGGAGGTGTGGAGCTGAGTCTATACGCCGAGTGCCTCTCTGTAGGTACACTGGAGCCAAGTACTCCATCTGTTTTACTGTGTACTGAAACTACACACACACACAAAACACAATTAAAACAAAAGTCATTAAATTATCTCATCTCATCTCATTATCTGTAGCCGCTTTATCCTGTTCTACAGGGTCGCAGGCAAGCTGGAGCCTATCCCAGCTGACTACGGGCGAAAGGCGGGGTACACCCTGGACAAGTCGCCAGGTCATCACAGGGCTGACACATAGACACAGACAACCATTCACACTCACATTCACACCTACGGTCAAAGTTAACCTAACCTGCATGTCTTTGGACTGTGGGGGAAACCGGAGCACCCGGAGGAAACCCACTCATTAAATTATGAATGCTTTTTTTCCCCCTCAATGTACCTGTGATCATCTATTCTCTGCTTAAATATTGAACATAAAATCATTAAACCAGACTTAGGTATTTTGCTTTCAGGCTTGGTCCCGGAGATGAGTCCAGAACAAAAAGCTTTATTCAATGTTCTTTTAAAAAGTAATGACTCAAGGAAAAATATACATGTAGCCTTAAATTTAAATTGTCATAAATTTAAATAACTACTTGAATAAAAGTAAGGAATATAAGGAGGTGAAAAAACTACTAAACTAATGCATCACTAGTTACAAATTGCATGGTCAGATTTAAAGTGCTTCCCTCTTCACTTTTGACAAGCACCACAGGCTGAATAAATGAGACATCTATTTTGAATTTGATCCCAGGAGAATAAATGCATACTTCTTAGTCTTTATTATACATTCTGTTTTCACTCTCTCTTTATAAAGGCCTTTTGTCAGTTCTGTAAAAACTCTCCACTTTCTTAACTAACATCTCCAGGACTGTTGCTAGTCTCTGGTTTGCTAAATAATTACAAATAAATGCATATAATTGGATACAGCACGACCCCTACATCATGTACATATTATTATATGGCACAAGCTACTTCTGGGAAAATCGTGTGCTCTGATTGGTCCCTTGGCGGGCAGTATTTTCCTGTAATGCCCGTGGGCGATTACGGACTTTTTTCCCAAGGTGCCGGCTTTCAATGTTGCAAAAAACAAACAAAACCAAAAAAAGATTAACTGGAAATCAAAACGGAATCAAGAACAGCCAAAACACAAACAAGAGTCACCAAGTTATTCAAGAAATGAGCAACGTAGAGCGTTCAGAAACCGCTAACTGCTAATAGCAATTCGGTTTTGAAACCGTGAGACGTTTATTCTGAACGCGTGACTCAACTACTTTACAAACATGACGTGACTGAAAGCATCACCACGCCTCATTATAATGACCGTCGATTTTAATCTTAGAAATAAAAAAATAAAAAAGCCTCAATGAGGCTGTAGCTCATACCGGCCACTGTTGGTGTGTGTGAGTTTGAAATCCGATCAGTCCTGTAGGAGGAGTAGCGATTTTTGTGAAATTGTATATGACCCCTGTGTAGCTGCATCCAGGGCAGGTGGCACCACCTGGTGAACAATTCTTGTTGGAATATGTCTTTAGAGTCTTCTGGGTGAGTTTCAGTGAAAACGTCCCAGCAGTTTATGAACAGTAGTGTTTGGTGTAACGAGTCACCCAAAATTTTCAAATGTCCATAAAATGTTAAATATGACAGGTGGCGCCACCGTCTGGACAACTTTTATACAAACCAACCTGGAGACCATTGTCTGTGAGTTTGATCAAAATCTAAATCACTCCTGTAGGAGGAATAGCGATTTTTGTGAAATTGCACGTGACCCCTCTGGAGCCTCAGCTATGGTAGGTGGCGCCACCTGGTGAACAATTCTTCTTGGAATATGTCTTGAGAGTCTTCTGGGTGAGTTTTAGTGAAAATGTCCCAGCAGTTTACGAAGAGTAGCGTTTAATGTGATGAGTCACCCAAAAATTTCAAACGCTCATAAAATCGTGAATATGACAGGTGGCGCCACCATCTTGACAATTTTTATGTGCATCCACTTGGGGAACATTCTATGCGAGTTTGATTGAAATATGATCAATCCTGTAGGAGGAGTAGTGATTTTTGTAAATTGTGGATGGACAACAACGGACGGACGATGTGTGATTGCATAAGCTCATCCTTGCCTGGCCTGCAGTCAGAGGAGCTAAAAAGTCATATAATAAACTCCTTATTAACCTCGCTTGCTCGGTCTTTACGAGAAAATATCAGACCGAGGTCTTTTTGTACGGACCTTGCCAACAGCTCAGGGGTGGGTTTCCTAAAAGCCTCTTAACGCTAAGAGCATCTTAACCAGGAGAGAGAGCGTTCATTGTGCTGCTCGCTCTACCATTTAATGATGATCTTTGTGCTACGATGCTTTTGAGAAACTCAGGCCAGTCCGTACTGTCAAGACCTCGGTCTGATATTCTCCCATAAAGACCTTGCGCTCAGTTAATAAGGAGTTATTTTTTTCGTGGTCCGGTTTCCATCAACCGGACCACGAAAAAAAAAATAACGTGACCGGTCCGGTCCGGTTTCCATCACCCCTCCTAGAACTGCCACCTTATTGTGGTGGAGGGGTTTGTGTGCTTGAATGATCCTAGGAGCTATGTTGTCGGGGGCATTATGCCCCTGTTAGGGTTTCCCAAGGCAGACAGGTCCTAGGTGACAGGCCAGACCAAGAGCAGTTCACCAAAAAACCCCTATGGAGAAAAAAATCCAGGACCGTGACGTCGCCCGGTAGGACACAGCCGGGGCCCCACCCTGGAGCCAGGCCCGGGGTTGGGGCTCGTATGCGAGCGCTTGGTGGCCGGGCCTTTGCCCATGGGGCCCGGCCGGGCTCAGCCCGAAGAGGTGACGTGGGCCCGACCTCCTGTGGGTTCACCACCCACAGAGGTAGCAGTAGGGGTTTGGTGCAGTGTGGATTGGGTGGCAGTCGAAGGCAGGGGCCTTGACGACCTGATCCCCGGACACAGCGGCTGGCTGTTGGGACATGGAATGTCACTTCGCTGGGGGGGAAGGAGCCTGAGCTTGTGCGGGAGGTTGAGAGGTACCGGCTAGAGATAGTCGGGCTCACCTCCACGCACAGCTTGGGCTCTGGAACCCAGCTCCTCGAGAGGGGCTGGACTTTCCACTTCTCTGGAGTCGCCCGTGGTGAGCGGCGGCGGGCTGGTGTGGGCTTCCTTATAGCTCCCCAGCTCAGCCGCCATGTGTTGGAGTTTACCCCAGTGAACGAGAGGGTCGCCTCTCTGCGCCTTCGGATTGGGGAGAGGGCTCTTGCTGTTGTTTGTGCCTACGGGCCAAATAGCAGTATAGAGTATCCGGCCTTCTTGGAGTCCCTGGGAGAGGTACTGAGGGGTGCTCAGACTGGGGACTCCATTGTGCTACTGGGGGACTTCAATGCTCATGTGGGCGATGACAGCGACACCTGGAGGGGCGTGGTTGGGAGGAACGGCCTCCCCGATCTGAACCCGAGTGGTGTTTTGTTATTGGACTTCTGTGCTAGTCACAGTTTGTCCATAACGAACACCATGTTCGAGCATAGGGGTGTCCATAAGTGCACGTGGCACCAGGACACCTTAGGTCGGAGGTCGATGATCGACTTTGTAGTTGTGTCATCTGATCTCCGACCCTATGTCTTGGACACTCGGGTGAAGAGAGGGGCTGAGTTGTCAACTGATCACCACCTGGTGGTGAGTTGGATCCGCTGGCGGAGGAGGAAGCTGGACAGACCTGGCAGGCCCAAACGTATGGTGAGGGTCTGCTGGGAACGTCTGGCCGAGCACTCTGTTGGGGAGGTCTTTAACTCCCACCTCCGGGAGAGCTTTTCCCAGCTTCCGAGGGAGGCGGGGGACATTGAGTCTGAGTGGACCATGTTCTCTACCTCCATTGTGGATGCAGCTGTTCGGAGCTGTGGCCGCAAGGTCTCCGGTGCCTGTCGTGGCGGCAATCCTCGAACCCGGTGGTGGACACCGGAAGTAAGGGATGCCGTCAAGCTGAAGAAGGAGTCCTATCAGGCCATGTTGACCTCCGGGACTCCTGAGGCAGCTGACGGGTATCGGCAGGCCAGGCGTGCTGCAGCTCGGGCAGTTGCGGAGGCAAAAACTCGGAACTGGGAGGAGTTCGGGGAGGCCATGGAGAAGGACTATCGGTCGGCCTCGAAGAAATTCTGGCAAACCGTCCGGCGCCTCAGGAGGGGGAAGCAGTACTCTGCCAACACTGTTTACAGTGCGGGTGGGGAGCTGTTGACCTCGACTGGGGACATTGTCGGGCGGTGGAAGGAATACTTTGAGGATCTCCTCAATCCCACCGTCATGTCTTCCACTGAGGAGACTGAGGCTGATGACTCAGAGGTGGACTCGTCCATTACCCAAGCCGAAGTCACTGAGGTGGTTTGCAAGCTCCTCGGTGGCAAGGCACCGGGGGTGGATGAGATCCGCCCTGAGTATCTCAAGTCTCTGGATGTTGTGGGGCTGTCTTGGTTGACACGCCTCTGCAACATCGCGTGGCGGTCGGGGACAGTGCCTCTGGAGTGGCAGACTGGGGTGGTGGTCCCTCTTTTTAAGAAAGGGGACCGGAGAGTGTGCTCCAATTATAGGGGAATCACACTTCTCAGCCTCCCAGGGAAAGTTTACTCCAGGGTACTGGAGAGGAGAATTCGACCAATAGTCGAACCTCGGATCCAGGAGGAACAATGCGGTTTTCGTCCTGGTCGCGGAACACTGGACCAGCTCTATACCCTTCATAGGGTGCTCGAGGGTTCATGGGAGTTTGCCCAACCAGTCCACATGTGCTTTGTGGATCTGGAGAAGGCATTCGACCGTGTCCCCCGTGGTATTCTGTGGGGGGTGCTTCGGGAGTATGGGGTTCGGGGCTCTTTGCTAAGGGCTGTCCGGTCCCTGTACGAACGGAGCAGGAGTCTGGTTCGCATTGCCGGCAGTAAGTCAGACCTGTTCCCAGTGCATGTTGGACTCCGTCAGGGCTGCCCTTTGTCACCGGTTCTGTTCATAATTTTTATGGACAGAATTTCTAGGCGCAGCCAGGGGCCGGAAGGAATCCTGTTTGGGAACCACAGGATTTCATCTCTGCTTTTTGCGGATGATGTTGTCCTGTTGGCTTCTTCAAACCAGGACCTTCAGCATGCACTGGGGCGGTTTGCAGTCGAGTGTGAAGCGGCTGGGATGAGAATCAGCACCTCCAAGTCCGAGGCCATGGTTCTCGACCGGAAAAGGGTGGCTTGCCCTCTCCAGGTTGGTGGAGAAGTCCTGCCTCAAGTGGAGGAGTTTAAGTATCTCGGGATCTTGTTCACGAGTGAGGGAAGGATGGAGCGTGAGATCGACAGGCGGATCGGTGCAGCCTCCGCAGTGATGCGGTCGCTTTACCGGTCCGTCGTGGTGAAGAAGGAGCTGAGCCAAAAGGCGAAGCTCTCAATTTACCGGTCGATCTACGGTCCGACTCTCACCTATGGTCATGAGCTTTGGGTAATGACAGAAAGAACAAGATCGCGGATACAAGCGGCTGAAATGAGTTTCCTTCGCAGGGTGGCTGGGCACTCCCTTAGAGATAGGGTGAGAAGCACAGTCACTCGGGAGGAGCTCGGAGTAGAGCCGCTGCTCCTCCACATCGAGAGGAACCAGCTGAGGTGGCTCGGGCATCTTTTTCGGATGCCTCCTGGACGCCTCCCTGGGGAGGTGTTCCAGGCATGTCCCCCCGGGAGGAGGCCCCGAGGAAGACCCAGGACACGCTGGAGGGACTATGTCTCTCGGCTGGCCTGGGAACGCCTCGGTGTTCTTCCCGAGGAGCTGGCCGAGGTGTCTGGGGAAAGGGAAGTTTGGGCTTCCATGCTTAGACTGCTGCCTCCGCGACCCGGTCCTGGATAAGCGGAAGAAGACGAGACGAGACGAGACGGTTTCCATCAAATCGTGCACTCTGATTGGCTTGCGAGCGGTCCGGAATCCTACGATCCGCACCCCGGTTACGGACCTTTGGCGACTCGCTCGTTCACAACAACAAACAACATAGTAGCAATTTTTTGTCAACATTTATTTTCGCATTTCTCAGTATAATAGCATTAATTGTACAGCATGGATAGCGATAACGCTAACGCCGAGCAAATCCAGTAGTTTATTGAGGAGCAAAGGGCAGAAAATACAACAAAAAAGACGACCTATGACCTCAATGTCTTTGGGAAGTTCTGTCGAAACCTAAATGAAGGTTGAAAGGTGGAAGACATACCTGGCGAAGAACTAAGCATGTTGCTGTGCAACTTTTTCATGTCCGCAACAAAGAAAAATGGCGATGTGTACGAGCCGTCCTTGCTCACATCTTTCCAGAGAAGTATCCAGCGCTATCTGAATCAGGTTTGTTCTAAATATGGTTTCCCTTTCGGGCGCTCTCATTTTCTGTTAGAATTTGGTAAAGAAAAATATAAATATATTATTTACCAGCTTAAGGTCAGTCCGTATCGTGAAATACCGTGACCTCGGCCTTGAAAATACCGACCTCGGCCCAGAGGCCTCGGTCAGTATTTTCAAGACCTCGGTCATGGTATTTCACGATACGGACCTCCCAGCTGGTAAATAATATATATTTATTTTTTTCGCGGTCCAGTTTCCATCAAATCCTGCGCTCTGATTGGCTGGCGAGCGGGTCCATATCCTACGATACGGACCCCGGTTACGGACCCTGGATACGGACCTCTGGCGACTCGCTCGTTCACAACAACAACAAACATAGTAGCAATTTTTGTCAACATTTGTTTTTGCATTTCTCAGGAGAATAGCATTAATTTTACAGCATGGATAGTGATAATGACAGTCTTCACACTGAAAGCGAGTTTTACTACCCTGAGAAAGACGAAATAAAAGAAAACATTTCAGGAGAAAGCTAAAAACCTGTAACTGCTGCTAACGCCGAGCAAAAACATGGCTGAATCCTGAATGACTCAATTTTGTATAAATAGGGGACTACATAGGCGGCAAAATGTAGTTCTTTTCCTGCCATGGAAGTGCACTTGTATACTGAGGAGGAAGCCATTTGCATGACAGCTGTGAATGAGGATTCAAAATGGCGGCTCGCCTTTCCCTTTCGGGCGGTCTCGTTTTCTGTTAGAATTTGGGAAAGAAAAAAAAATATATATATATATATTATTTACCAGCTTAAGGTCGGTCCGTATGGTGAAACACCATGACCTTGGCCTTGAATACTGACGAGGCCCTCTCAAGACCTCGGTCATGGTATATATATTCTGACAACTTAGAGACTAAATATTTTTTTCAAATTCTGCCAAGGATGCCTTTCTTCTGCTGAGTCACTGATTTATGATAAAACTGTCAACCACAGGCTCACAAATGGTGCAACAGAAAAGTGTTCAACCTATTTATAGGAGATTACGAATTCGAAACACACAGCCATCCTTAACTGAGCCTAGACAGCAAAACTATTCTCAGGGTGGGAGGGATGGTGTTATTTTAAATTCCCTGTCGATCACAGTGACGCTAGCCAATCATGTGCGTCTCTACATGGTGCTTTCCTCTGAGTGTATTAAGCAGCCTTGTAATGCAGCATGAGTGGCACTGTGAAAAGGTGCGACTGGCTGGCTTTGTGTGATAGCCTTCACTCTTGCCCGCTGATAACCACTGTTGATCTTAATGTAACAAGGTTTGATCGCTAACTCAAGACGTGACCTCATTGTGGCTTCAGTTGTGTCTCTCGGATTCAATGGAGCACTGATTAAAGAAAACAAATCTCTAGAGAACAAGGTGACATTAAAAACTTAGAAAACGTAGTAGGAAGAACATTGCTTTGTTCTCACTTGTCCACATTTAGTCAAGTAAGATTAAAACTACTCAGGACAATTTATTTAAGAAGTTTGTACAGTAATAATAAGTGCAATAATGCCTGCTTGCCTGCTGCAACACACACCCTTCTGATGCAGGTTATTGAATGTGACGTGGGACTGAGGAAATGAAAGGCGTTTTTATCAACGCTGGTACCTTATGAGTGGCGCACTTGAACACATGGGTACCCGTCTCTTTGCTCCTGTCCAGGGTGGCGTGTAATAGCATCTCCTGGCCCTCAATTACCACCACACACACATAATCCTCGTCGCCCTGCACACATGGACACAACTCATTCTCACAATCCAATAACAGGTGCTCTCTCGAGTCTGATACCAATATCATGACTCATAACCTCAGTGGCCTTTCAAACACCCGCCGCCACGTAATGGTTTTTATAAAAGTATTTCCATAAAACAGAGACCGGATAATCAAGGAGACAACAGAACCAGGGTTTCTTAAGGAAAAAAAAAAAGAATATAATAAACAGAATTACTTTATCACCTTAAAGATGTCCAGGTTTTTGCCTTGTAATAACAGCTGTGTGTCAACTCCAACCGGAATCAAAGTGGAACTTTCCAAAGCCCATACGCACGGGCACGCATCTGCACCATGGGGTTCTGAGATCTCCTGTTACACACAACACAGCAAGCACAGGATTAGATTTTGCTCATCGATGATTAACAATCAAAGAAATATATGGACTTATAACAAAAAAAAAAAAAAAGTTATAGACTCTAATCCAAATGCCACCCTAAGCCATATAATCCTCCTCCTTGGTCCTATAAAATAATATGATGGGTTATGGGTAAGAGACTGCTAATGCTGGATTCACTAAAGAGAGCATTAACGTTGCATAGTGTGTTTGTAAGCTACAGTGAACTACTTAGGATGAGTCACAGTAATAACACCTGCAGAGGAAAACCTGATGGGACGGGTTTAAATAGGCAATATGGCAAAACTAAGACAGTATTACCAAATTACACGCATTTTTCACAAAACACGATACCAGGGTTCCCGCTGGTGCTAGTCACAGACGAACATAAGCCATCAGTGATGAAGAGAAAATTACTAGCGGTTGTCACAGTGACGAATGTA
Organism: Neoarius graeffei; assembly: GCF_027579695.1. Classification (NCBI taxonomy): domain Eukaryota; kingdom Metazoa; phylum Chordata; class Actinopteri; order Siluriformes; family Ariidae; genus Neoarius; species Neoarius graeffei. Next base: position 83,818,884 of record NC_083578.1, read on the forward strand.
TTTGTCATCGTTATCATTAACCTAAGTCATCTTTTCTAGAAATCCCTCCACAAATCCTTCCGTTTGCTGAAATCCAACCCCAGTGAAGAGACGGCAGGAAGCCAGAATGTAAACAATGAGTACATGCTTGTGACCAATAAAAACTGACTACGCATAATGACCAAATGAGGGCCAAGCTTTTGACCAATCGTGATACGCGTCTTCATCGACCTGGTGTGGTGGTGTAATTATCTTTGCCGTGAGCCGAACAATGGCGCAGTCTAAGCTGACAAAGTTTTTTGGGCGGGGCTTCTTCAAGCACTGAAGATGATTTAAGGGCTGAGGGGGAGGCACACTCAGAGCCCCTACCGTCCCCGAGCACATCAGACAGTGTCAGTAATACAGGGGTTGGTTAAAAAAGCGCCAAAGTAAAAGTGCTGTCAGCTGTGGCAAGTGACTGAAAGGAGCTATGTTTCAGAGGGCGTGGCGTGTTGAGTCCCCGTGGCGAAATCATGATAAAAAACGTGGTGTCATTCTGTGTTCGGTTCATAAATCGACGGGAAATTTGGATTCCTTCACTGTTGGTTGTTCCAAGACTCTTCTCGACTCTGAAGTAAAGGCTAAAAGGAGTCCTAATACCTCTTTTGAATAATTCCATGCTAAAATAACCTTCAGTAAGCTCAAACTAAAGAAGTTTATTTTGCCTTAATGGCGCACAGACTGCCCAAAATCAAGTCTTTCTTATTAGAGGCTGGAGTGGAGCCCAAATTTTATATGTAATGGAGAGGCCTGTACAAATATTTGAATTGTGCCAGTTTGGTTGGTATAAACCTGTATTAAGTCCACTTTGACGAGTCGGTAACTAAGAAAAAATACAGATTAAGTGGAAAAAAAAATAATGAAAAGTGAAGAATACTTCTTTGACTTGATTTTTCAAGGAAAAAAGTGCAGAATATTTTTCAGAACCCGGGGGAACGCTGCAGTACATACTGAATATTTTGTCTGCTAAGGATTTTAAAGTGCCATTCCACCATTGGATGTATTCTTTGGCATAAAATACAATATATTTTATGACAACATGACTAGACAGAGAAATCTTTTAGCTTCAAAATGATATATCAAACATAATTTTTTGACAACGACAAGTATATTAATTTTCCTACCCTTTTAATTTCCGCGCGGTAGTGAAACGTGATGTCATCGGCAGGTTCCCCTTCTTGTGTACCACGTGTCGGTCTATTTTTAGACCAGGAAACCCCCAAAGTGAGAGAGTCATTTCTCCTCGTATATGGGGGCCAAAAAAATTGCGAAAAATTTTGAGTTAATCTTTCAGTTAGCTAGATTTATTGGTATTAGCTAGATTTATTGGTATTATTTTTATCGCGTTCTATCCGCCATTGCTGATAATATGTGCCACGTCACAGGTCACGTGGTACACAAGAAGGGGAACCTGCCGATGACATCACGCGCGGAAATTAAAAGGGTAGGTGACTTTGGTCGCAAAATTAATATACTTGTCGTTGTCAAAAAATTATGTTTGATATATCATTTTGAAGCTAAAAGATTTCTCTATCTAGTGATACCATTTATATATGTTGTCAAAATATATTGTATTTTATGCCAAAGAATACATCCAATGGTGGAATGGCACTTTAAGAGTCAATACAAAAGCAAAACAGTGGAAAAAAAAGATGCCACAGAAAATTTTTTCCCCCAGTGTTTACAAAAATAAATAAATAAAATCTGACAAACAGTTTTAATTCAAACCAATTCAAAAGTACAGAAAAACCCCAATGTTTTTTAAACAGCATAAAGCCAATGGATGTTCATAACACGATCTGTATGACTCGGCTTAATTCCTTTTTTATTCTTGTCCTGATGATACCTGGAACTCAGTCAGCAAAGGATATAACTTTTACATTCACTCAACAGTGGTGGATATCGGATGGTTCTATGGAATAAACAAACTTCTTGTGACTCACTGGAGATGTTCCTGGCTGCGTACTAAAAATGATTTGCCCTCTAGACAGTCATAAAACAATGCTATGTACTACCCTGACTAGTTTGTGGGAAGGAAAACATTGAAATTTCGACTTGAAAACATTGCCATTAAGTTTTTATGAGCTACTTTCATGCGCAAATACTTATCTGGATGACCACTTTTACTTCCAATTGAAACTTTTGCTTTTTAAAAAAATAACAGTACATTTTTTAAGTGATTTTGGCCACATTTGCTCAATGCTGTATTAGAGTAAAGTAAAAGAGAAAAGAAAGACGCAGGAAGTGACAGAAACCAAAAGGGGGTCAAAAAAACCAACAACCACGAACCTAAAACAATAAACAGAGCCCGACACAGACGAAAACAAAAAGAAATCTTACTCTGCTGTTGTAGATGATGTGTTGCTGCGGGCAACTGTGGTTGTGAGTGCAGAGTTCATCTCGAGCGCACCAGCGACACGGCCACTCGCTGCTCACACACGCCATGCACCTGCAGTGAGAGGGATGATATTACACACGAGCAAATTCGCAAACATCTGTCACGCACCTGAAGCAAGAGCGAACCCATTTACATACAGATGCACGTCGTGCACCCGCAGCGCTGGCTATCCGATTACGCTTTTAAACACAAGAAAATGACTGGTGTCAAATAATCTCCTTGAGTTATATTTACTCTTTTAGAGCTAAATATGATCCAGTTTACCTCTAGGACATCATTCAATACTGGGGATCTGATACACACAAACACATGGCAAGGACAGTGAGTATGGAGGATGATCTGTTTTGGTTCATAACCTACAGTGAGCTATAAGTGGGTGTGTGCGTGACTAATTGGTTGCTGTTCAAGTTTCTTAATTTAGTAAGCATAAGACTTCATTCTTCAGCCTAATCTTCCTGCACTGAGGAAAAAAACTGAAATATTGGCAGTCTAAATGCAAAAAAACTATTCTTGAACACTTTCTTGAATTATGAAGTCTTCAATCAGATGTAGAATTTATTAATTCACTCATTCATCTTCAGTAAGCGCTGTATCGTAGTCAGGGTGATGGTGGAGTCAGAGCTTATCCCAGGTACACTGAGGTGGGAACACACCCTGGACAGACCCAGGGCACCACACACCCATTCATACGCTCATTCACACCTAGGAGCAATTAAGATGTGGGTGGAAACTAGTCTGGTTAACACCAGACCATATCACAAGTGAAATATGATCTGGAATCCGCCTATTGAATTTCTCGTAGGGGAGGTGTGGTTTACGATTGTCAACGGCCGTTTATTGGACGTTGCGAATGTCTATCATTTGGCGTATACGTAGCCCATGGCCAATCATGGCAGTTGTACCAGGTGACGTAGTTAGAGTGACGAAGAAGACGAAGAGGCGCTGTTCTTTTTTTTAAAACAAACTTTCGCTCTAAACTATTCAGAGCAGTGTCTAAGGCTTGATCGAAAGTTTGGTTCGTATCGCTCTCCGCCATGTTAAATGTGATCCGTAAACAGTCCCAAATAAACTACAAGCTTCCGTTTGTCGAGTAGTATGCGTCACCGTCTTTCCACCCCTCCCCGCTCTCTGATTGGCTCCCTAACTCAGGCGAGCCTTTAGACCATAGTTTCCATGCTGTCTTTTCAGATCGGAACGATTGTGCAAAGCAGCATGGGATTTCCCAGGCTAGGTGGAAACTGGAGAACCCAGAAGAAACCCACAAAAGACACACAGACAGGAGACCAAAGCTGGAACTATTAGGTGTATCTGGATAATTCTTCAATTTAAAAATAGGACTGCTTAAAAAAAATAAATAAAAGGAAAATATGTTGTCATGTTCAATGCAGTTGCATATTTTCAGGGCGAGTTGAAATTCAATAATTACACTTAAGGCGACGATACACGGGGTAACTTTTTGGGCAATGTTGCCGGTGACGGGCAACCAGGTGAGACACAGGGCAACTAATTAGGGCAACAGACAATTGGCAACGACCAATCAGATAAGAGCAAATCTATTGCTAGGGAGACACGCACCGCAAAGACGGACACTGAAACATTTGCAGCTGTCACTTTTGTCTTGGCTTCAGCTTTTATTTATTTCGCTCGAGTAAGTATCACTTCTGGAACAAGACTGAACAGATGCTCTGGGCAAAAGATTATTTGCCATTATTTTATCATTTAAAAGTCAAAATAACCACATTATTCTGTTAATCATAAACACTTTTTAAATCTCTTTAAAAATGCTACTAGCCTCAATCCCATATGCTATATAACTAATAACTGACAGATACATCACAGAAACATAATGGCGAAAACATAATCGTTTAATTCTCATCTCAGCAAAAAAGAAAAAAGGACATGGAGCAGGAGATGCTGCTGAGGAGGAAAAGGGGCTGACAGAGCTCCTGAAAGGCTTTCTTTCTTTTTTAGATCCCGAAGTTTGTACTGTTTTGACCTCGGGTTCCACAAGTAGCCATGCTCTGTATGTGAATTAGATCAGACGGTAAGTTGGACAATCTCTATTACAACTCATAAAAAAAAAAAAAAAAGAGCTGCCCATCACTTAACATGATGCAAGAGAGCTAATGTTATCCCTACATAGCTAGCGATAATGTTCAACTAACTATGCTAGCAAAAACCACCGTTAGTTAGTTAAATCCCATTCAGTCTCTATGGAGCGGTGGTTAGCTAACGGCAGTTTACACCTAGATGAAATAAATCGATGGCTTAATTACAATCTGAGCACGTAAAAATAGATGTCTGTTGGTTTTCTAAGCATTCGATGAGGTAAAATCACCACTTTGGGTTTACACAGAACAACTTACCGGCAATTTCGCTCCACTGCCATTGAGACGCCGCCATCTTTGTTGAAAATTTCAGGAGCTCTCAGGTGGTCATGTGTTTCACTGCGAGCACTCTGATAGGATGATCTTAAAAAGTTGCCCAAAATGATCAAAATCGTTCAGATAGAAATTATGTTGCCTAATCTCAATGGGGGCGGCACGGTGGTGTAGTGGTTAGTGCTGTCACCTCACAGCAAGAAGGTTCTGGGTTCGAGCCCAGCGGTTGGTGGGGGCCTTTCTGTATGGAGTTTGCATGTTGTCTGCGTGGGTTTCCTCCGGGTGCTCCGGTTTCCCCCCACAGTCCAAAGACATGCAGGTTAGGTTAATTGGTGGCTCTAAATTGACCATACAGTGGTGCTTGAAAGTTTGTGACCCCTTTAGAATTTTCTATATTTCTGCATAAATATGACCTAAAACATCATCAGATTTTCACACAAGTCCTAAAAGTAGATAAAGAGAACCCAGTTAAACAAATGAGACAGAAATATGATACTGGGTCATTTATTTATTGAGGAAAATGATCCAATATTACATATCTGTGAGTGGCAAAAAGTATGTGAACCTTTGTTTTCAGTATCTGGTGTGACCCCCTTGTGCAGCAATAACTGCAACTAAACGTTTGAGGTAACTGTTGATCAGTCCTGCACACCGGCTTGGAAGAATTTTAGCCCATTCCTCCGTACAGAACAGCTTCAACTCTGGGATGTTGGTGGGTTTCCTCATATGAACTGCTCACTTCAGGTCCTTCCACAACATTTCGATTGGATTAAAGGTCAGGACTTTGACTTGGCCATTCCAAAACATTAACTTTATTCTTCTTTAACCATTCTTTGGTAGAGCGACTTGTGTGCTTAGGGTCATTGTCTTGCTGCATGACCCACCTTCTCTTGAGATTCAGTTCATGGACAGATGTCCTGACATTTTCCTTTAGAATTCGCTGGTATAATTCAGAATTCATTGTTGCATCAACGTTGGCAAGCCGTCCTGGCCCAGATGCAGCAAAACAGGCCCAAACCATGATACTACCACCACCATGTTTCACAGATGGGATAAGGTTCTTATGCTGGAATGCAGTGTTTTCCTTTCTCCAAACATAACGCTTCTCATTTAAACCAAAAAGTTCTATTTTGGTCTCATCCGTCCACAAAACATTTTTCCAACAGCCTTCTGGCTTGTCCACGTGATCTTTAGCAAACTGCAGACGAGCAGCAATGGTTTTTTTGGAGAGCAGTGGCTTTCTCCTTGCAACCCTGCCATGCACACCATTGTTGTTCAGTGTTCTCCTGATGGTGGACTCATGAACATTAACATTAGCCAATGTGAGAATGGCCTTCAGTTGCTTAGAAGTTACCCTGGGGTCCTTTGTGACCTCACCGGCTATTACACGCCTTGCTCTTGGAGTGATCTTTGTTGGTCGACCACTCCTGGGGAGGGTAACAGTGGTCTTGAATTTCCTTCATTTGTACACAATCTGTCTGACTGTGGATTGGAGGAGTCCAAACTCTTCAGAGATGGTTTTGTAACCTTTTCCAGCCTGATGAGCATCAACAACGCTTTTTCTGAGCTCCTCAGAAATCTCCTTTGTTCGTGCCATGATACACTTCCACAAACATGTGTTGTGAAGATCAGACTTTGATAGATCCCTGTTCTTTAAATAAAACAGGGTGCCCACTCACACCTGATTGTCATCCCATTGATTGAAAACACCTGACTCTAATTTCACCTTCAAATTAACTGCTAACCCTAGAGGTTCACATACTTTTGCCACTCACAGATATGTAATATTGGATCATTTTCCTCAATAAATAAATGACCAAGTATTATATTTCTGCCTCATTTGTTTAACTGGGTTCTCTTTATCTACTTTTAGGACTTGTGTGAAAATCTGATGATGTTTTAGGTCATATTTATGCAGAAATATAGAAAATTCTAAAGGGGTCACAAACTTTCAAGCACCACTGTATGTGTGTGTGTGTGTGTGTGTGTGTGTGTGTGAATGGCTGAGAGGAGAAAAGTTCTATAATAATCCAGTAGAAGGCAACAGGAAACCACTACTGTAATGTTCCTGAGACACTCTGATGGCTGAAGCTGTCAGAGTGGCCATGTCACTGTAGTGATATGCCAAAATGGATGGAATCTCAATGGGAAAGTGTCGAAGCGCAATTGCCCGGCAATACTGCCCAAAAAGCTGCCCCGTGTATCATCACCTTTATGCTTCCGTTATAACTACATCAGAGTTTCGTGTTCTTTTCTCAGTACAGGCAAACATGTCAAAATTCTTATCTGCAGTAAGTAAGTTTGCATAAACATTAGATATGATAAATAGATTAGAGTCAGTATCATCAGTGTGTGTGTGTGTTTGTGTGTGTGCTTACGGCGAAGTGGCATTGAGCCTGCCCACAGCTCTGCAGTCATAAAAAGTGATATTTGTGTCAGAGACGGTAACGTTTCCATACATCAGCGCTAGCCTGATAGTCATGTGATCTAGAGAACAAAAAGAGAGAACATCTTACAATCAGAGCAGTCCACAAAACCACAGACAATTACTAAGCAACTAAAAGAACTGACTGAACATCTGACCTCAAACTATAGACCACTAATACCATTTCACTATTCTAACACAGCTGATGACGGGTTTCATAATAAGCGGATGAGTCAAGGGTGTTACAGCGGGGGGGGGGAGCACTAAGCTTTTCAGACTATCAACATGACTTCTATCAACATGATGACATAGATGTCTACAGGCATGCAGGGAATCGCTGTTTGCTAAACTCTATCACTGAAATCTCAGCCTGTGATGTTTACTGCTTAAACATGCCTTCTGGAAATTCTTTTCTCTGAGGAATCCATTAAAGATGGAGTGATATCGCAGGTTGTGGGGTTTTTTTTTTGTGCTTCGGTTGCTTGCGTAGTTATTTATTTTTAACATGAATTTAGACCTCTATCTACGGAAATGCCTCATTTCCATGGCATATCCTGTTTAAAAAAAAAAATTATTCCCCCGTGTGAATTTGCATGTTCACGGACCAACAGCTGGCTTTCGGGCTGAAATTACTTTGGTAAGAAGAACGGCAAAACCACTCACCACTGCCTGCTGGACTCGGGGGGAGGAGCATAGGTGGTGGTGATTGACAGGTGATTCTGTTGCTCTCCACAATAGCAGGTTCAGCAGGCAAAGTCCCAAATGCACAAGACAGAGACTCATTCTTAGACAGCGCTGGCAATGGCAGCACCATGAAAGAAACCTGTGAGAAAGGAGGAAGGCAAAAAAAACAAAACAAAACCAAACCCCGTGTTTTTATTTTAGCAAAGAAGGTTGCCAAGACTGCAGCAGGGAATACGAAGCAGAAATGTAGCCAGTCGTTGTTTTCTTTTTCTGTGAAAAGCCAGAAATTTTTTCACTGTGACTGCTTCCATGGTGGCACACGAATGCAAGGTATTCAGATATTCGGTGTGTTGTCAGGCTGCCGCATTCAGCTGGGTGTGTGTAATGAGTAAATTGGGGTGTGCTGAGGCAGATTACATGTCAGACTGTCTCACGCTGACTGACAACTAATTCCATAACTGCTCATTACACTGACTCCGGTCAAAACACTGACACAGTTTACACTCTTTAAAAAGAATACTTTTGGGGCATTTTAGTAAATGTGGTGTCAGTTATTCCACGCTGAAGAGATGTGCGCATGTGGGTGCTGAGATGTGAAACTTGAAATTAAATGTCAAGGGATACACTAATGCAGGAAAGTGGATTTAATTGAACTTCTTACCACAGTGGTGTCAAAGTTTAGTGTTCACAAAACATGACAAACAAACAAGACAAAAGTACTGGAGCAGCAAAGTTGTATAAATATTTCTCAGTACTGAATAAAAAGGAAGTACTTGATTACATGGCTTCACAAAAAGACAAATATTTAGAATAGTGCTGTCAAAAATGTCGCGTTATTAACGCGTTAACTTGACTTAATTTTAATGGCGATAATTTTTTTATCGCGAGATTAACGCTCTGTGACATGATGTAGGTTTTTCATAAGCTTTTGAACAGAGGAACAGAGACTTTGCTTAGAAAACCGATAGCAGCTAGACTGTAATGCCACGCCCCGCACAGCCAGAGTCCTCTGCCCTCCTCCCCCAAAGAACCAGCGCGGGCAGGGCGCGCTAGTAGAGATGGGATTTATGGCTCTTTGATGGGATCCGCATCTTTGTGATCCGTTCTTTGAAAAGAGCCGTTCAAAAGACTGGCTAATTTGGCTCTTTTTAAATATTTATTCAGTTTTAAGAAGACAGCGTCTAAAGAAGCCAGATCCCTCTGAACTGTAAACTCAAGGCTATCCCAGAAATCCTTCCTGTAATATGCAAATTTGGCCGCCTCTGATTGGACAGCGCGACGCATCAACAGGCAGAAAGTGTAAAAGTACAAAATGTGTTAAGTGAGCTGAAACAGTAAAGATCAGATTCAATGCAATATTTATCAACGAACAACTTAAACTTAATATAATAGTGTACTTTATATTATAATCAAGCATGTCAAGGCTACCGTCACTGTGTAATCTATCTCTCTGCTTAGAGTTGTAGACACTCAAGCAGTAGATCACTTCACTCATGGTTCTCCTGCTAGCCCCGCGCCGGTGCTCGGCTTAGGTTTCACTTTGTAGTGGCTGTGTCAAGACGTGTTATGTTTTGCAATAAAAAAAAAACAAAAAAACACTGGTACAAAGCAAGCCCATTCACTTTTTTATGCTGATAAGAGAATTACAATGGTTTTTTTTATGTGACAAAAATGTGCGATTAAATTGCGATTAATCGCGAGTTAACTATGACAGTCGCGACATTAATCGCGATTAAATATTTTAATCACTTGACAGCACTAATTTAGAATTATTACACATACAGGACACTTTTTCCATTGAATCGAAGCATGTTTTCTATTCCCTTCTAGTGGGTTTCATTCATTTGGCTCGATAGCATGCAATATTGTTAGCATATCGCTTATTGTACATGCATTACGTCACTCTATCCAATGGAGAATGAGCGTGCAATATTGTTACAATATTGCACATTGTCAAGACAACATGACGTCACATGTCGAAGACGTAAAACTTCCGTGCTAGCAAGCGACTGTGACAATTTGCAAACAAACATGGCTGACAGGTTTGCTTCATTAAAAATGGAAGATTTTGAGAGAATTTTGGCTGCCAGGTAGCTCCGTTGTGTTGTCAATGTTGATTTAAAAAGTAACTAAGTAAATTACATAGGGAAATTAATACTTAAGTATGAGTGAAAAATACTGTGGCGAGCGTGCGTGGAAGAAGAGTCTGGAGACCGAAATCTTAGTTTCTTGATCATTAGCCTGTGCGAGTATCTCTCGGTAGCACTGGCTTGACTGCGCTAGCATTGGCCTTTGCTAACACCACTGCTGAAGGCTACATCGGCTGGAAAGAAAGAAAGAAAAAGAAAGCATAACTTTATTCATCACACACTTGTGACATTTCATCTCTGCATTTAACCCATCTGAAGCAGTGAACACACACATGCGAGCAATAAGCACACACACATACCCAGAGCAGTGGGCAGCCATGCTAACAGCGCCCGGGGAACAGTTGGGAGTTAGGTGCCTCGCTCAAGGGCACCTCAGCCCAAGGCCGTCCCATATTAACCTAACCGCATGTCTTTGGACTGTGGGGGAAACCGGAGCACCCGGAGGAAACCTACGCAGACACGGGGAGAACACGCAAACTCCACACAGAAAGGCCCTCGCTGGCCACGAACCCAGAACCTTCTTGCTGTGAGGCGACCGTGCTAACCACTACACCACCGTGCCGCCCAGGCCCAGAAGGTAACTGGACTGCCATGCTAACAGCACCAAATCACCACTGGCCTTCACTAACACCACTGCTGAAGGCTACATCAGCTGGAAGGTAACTGGACTGCCACGCTAACAGCACTGAGTCACGGGTAAGCTAGCACTGGCCTTCGAGAATGCTAATATGAAGAGAATGTGTATGTATTATAATAATACTAATACTAATAATAATGGCTGGATTTTTATGATCTATCAGATATATTCCATTCAGCTAGCATGATATTGAACTCGTCTTCGACTCGTTCAGTATCATGCTAGCTGAATGGAATATATCTGATATATCACTCAACGTGGGTGGCACGGTGGTGTAGTGGTTAGCGCTGTCGCCTGACAGCAAGAAGGTCCGGGTTCGAGCCCCGTGGCCGGCGAGTGCCTTTCTGTGCGGAGTTTGCATGTTCTCCCCGTGTCCGCGTGGGTTTCCTCCGGGTGCTCCAGTTTCCCCCACAGTCCAAAGACATGCAGGTTAGGTTAACTGGTGACTCTAAATTGACCATAGGTGTGAATGAGAGTGTGAATGGTTGTCTGTGTCTATGTGTCAGCCCTGTGATGACCTGGCGACTTGTCCAGGGTGTACCCCGCCTTTCGCCCGTAGTCAGCTGGGATAGGCTCCAGCTTGCCTGCAACCCTGTAGAACAGGATAAAGCGGCTACAGATAATGAGATGAGATGAGATACCACTCAACGCCAGCCAATATTATTTAAATGTCACAGGTTTAATCTTTCTTGTTTCAGACGTTAGTCCTTCTCAGACAGGAATAATTACATGACAATATGTGAAAATGCCAGCTTTTACCAGTGCAACCTAGAGATTTATTTTATCTTTATATCCAGTGTCTGGGTTTCTCTCACCCTACCAATAAGAGTACATGCGATAGAGCCCTGCACTCCCGCGGGACCCGCCGCAAAGCAGTGCGGCGTGGGACAAATTTTGAAAGCTAATCGAGGGCGCGACCGGAAGTGCACATATGCGGGCGCGGGCGGGAGCGGTGATAAGCTGCAGTCCTGCTAACTAAAAACGTATTTGAAATAAAATTTATAAATTATTAATTGATGTCTATCATATATAATTTGTGCTGGACATTTTATTTGGCATTAATATAAACATTTTAAGATGCCTAAATTTGCAGAGAGAGTCAGATTGCCAGATTGAGTGAGGAATGGCATCTTAAATTTGCCAATGATCACTCTAATGACTCACCGTTCACACCCAGCTAGCAAGAGAACCATGAGTGAAGTGATCTACTGCTTGAGTTAATCTACAACTCTAATCAGAGAGACAGGTTACACAGTGACGGTAGGCTTTACTCAATGCTATCCCAGAAATCCTTCCTGTAATATGCAAATATGGCTGTCCAATCAGAGGTGGCCAAATTTGCATATTACAGGAAGGATTTCTGGGATAGCATTGAGTCAAGCCTACCGTCACTGTGTAACCTGTCTCTCTGATTAGAGTTGTTCACTCATGGTTCTCTTGCTAGCTCTGCTTTGCAATAAAAAAAAATAAAATAAAAAAAAAAAAACATTGGTACAAAGCAAGCCCATTCACTTTTTTTATGCTGATCAGAGAATTACAATGGCTTCTCATGTGACAAAAATGTGCGATTTGCTATTAAATATTTTAATCGCTTGACAGCACATTATTATTATTATTAGAGACACTACATGCTGAATTCAGAAACAAGGTAAATAATAACAAACGTGAACGTGAGCTGTAGTTATTTATGCTCAAATCCACTCAAAGTAGGGGGCGGGGCACCATCACGCTGTGTCAAGACAAGAACTTTCCTGAGAAATAACGCGAACGTCTGCATCATGCAGGATTTGCGGGCGGGAGCGGGACAAAATATGGCAGGCGTGGGCGGGAGCGGGACTAAAAATCATAATTCTTTGTGGGCGCGGGCGGGAGCGGGACTGAAAATCATAATTCTTTGCGGGCGGGAGTGGGCCTGCACAATGCGGGCGCGGGCGGGACTGAAAAATCCGACCCGCGGAGACCTCTAACATGCGACTCCCTTTTCTGTGATTTTATAAGAAGAGACGGCATTGGAGGACGTTTTGCACACCACAACACGCTAATAATTTTGCTATCTGTGTTTGGGAATCATTTTAAACACCTGTTAATCACAAAATAATTAACGTTCTAAAAGTCTCTGAAAACACATAGTTGCTACGTGCCACATCACTTCTTCTCCATCATGCCTTCACTGACAGCCCATTAAATGGAAAAAATAAAGCCAATCAAAAGAATGCGATACTGCAAGCTGATTAGACTGTTATAATGTCGGCTCTGAAGATAAAGATCTCACTTCATGCTCGCATGACCGCAGTGTTCTATAAATAAATCGTTAATCTTATCATGGGATCGTGTTACCATTTGTGTTAGGATGATCTTATGTTGCCGTGAAGTGCTGGAACACAAGGAGGAACCATGGAATATTTTATTACAGAAATTAATGCTGACTGAATAGGAATATACAGTACCAGTTAAAAGTTTGTACCCCCCCTACTCTACTCATTCATAGGTTTTTCTGTATTGTGACGATTTTCTACATCGCAGAACAATACCGAAGACATCAAAACTATGAAATAGCATACGGAACATATATGGAATTATGTGGTAAACAAAAAAAAAAAAAAGTGTTGAAAAGAACAAAAAAGTTGAGATTTTAGACTCTTTAAAGTATCCAGCATTTACCTTGATGATGCTTTGCACACTATCTTAACCAGATTTATGAGGTAGTCACCTGAAATGCTTTTCAATTAACAGGCGTGCCTCGTCAAAAGTTAATTAGTGGACGAGCTTATTGCCTCCTTAATGCGTTTGAACTCAAACAGTAAATAGGAAATTATAAAAACACAGTAAATAGCCCTATTCAACACCATAAATGTAGTAATCCATACAGTATTATGTCAAGAACCAAACAACTAAGTCAAGAGAAACGACATCCATGATTACTTTAAGACATGAAGCGTCTTTTAATTCTCATCTCATCTCATTATCTCTAGCCGCTTTATCCTTCTACAGGGTCGCAGGCAAGCTGGAGCCTATCCCAGCTGACTACGGGCGAAAGGCGGGGTACACCCTGGACAAGTCGCCAGGTCATCACAGGGCTGACACATAGACACAGACAACCATTCACACTCACATTCACACCTACGGTCAATTTAGAGTCACTAGTTAACCTAACCTGCATGTCTTTGGACTGTGGGGGAAACCGGAGCACCCGGAGGAAACCCACGCGGACACGGGGAGAACATGCAAACTCCGCACAGAAAGGCCCTCGCCGGCCCCGGGGCTCGAACCCAGGACCTTCTTGCTGTGAGGCGACAGCGCTGACCACTACACCACCGTGCCGCCCGCGTCTTTTAATTAATAAAAATAAAGAAAAACCATTGAATTATAACATGTGTCTAAACTTTTGACTTGTACTGTACTACTGTACAAAGATACTTTTTGTTCTCTTTGGTATTTCAAGAGAATGAGAGTTACGCAGATGTTTCATCAGACCAGCATTTTGTCAGTGGGATGAAACTCTATTAAGGCTGCTTCTCAGCTTCTAAGTTATTTGAGAGAGAGAGAGAGAGAGAGAGAGAGAGATTTTTTTCTTTTTAAAACTAGAAATATTGAGCTAACACACCAGCCTCAATTGTCAATGTGGGCCATTTTCTTTCATCATCACACTGAAGAAAAATCACTTGTCCTGCTGCCTGGTGCGGCGTACGTGCTATCACTAAGTCGATAGATCGGTTTTCTCAACGTCTTTTCTTCAGAAGGGTAAAAATCTCACAAGTATTTGATGGCTCCGGTAGGAGCAACAGATTGAACTGCTCTCAAAGTCTATCATCATTTTAGATGTTATTGTAAGTAAGGGTCCCTCCCACGACCCCCAAAGAAATCTCTTGAAATTGAAAACACTGTACTATCTGGATGATATTGTGGTCCATGTATGTTTCGCTCATTTCATTTCAAAATGACTATCGAAAAACAAGGAAGCGTTTTTATTTTATATTTGTTTTTCTTGCCGCATACAATGTTTGGAAATAAAATATGGACTCTTTCTTTCCACCACAGAAGTCTAGAAATCAAATATTCATGAATCCGAATATAAAAAAAAAAGCCTACTGCAGTACATTTCAGCATGAATAAAGTGAACTTGGAAGTACAATAAAACTGTTTTACACACTCTTTACTCAGGAACTGGCTTCTATTTTAATTAAAAACATGACAAACATGAGATCTCTGATCGCAGAAATAGATTTTGGATGATTATAATATTCATAATATTCATATATAATCATCCACGCCGTCTTCCTTTTCTACCATCAGCCTCTTGTTATTTTTAAAAAGCACGCTGTCATCCGTATCAGGCGCTAACGCCGATCTTTAATCGACTTTCCTTGACACTAAGTGCTCATTAACTGCTGATACACTTCCGTGTCATTCAAGTTCATTCATTAATTTTAGCCTTGTAATGAATCTGTAATGATGAAAAACACGCAAAGGAGAAATCTGACAGCTTTCTATAGGAGTTATTATTTTAAAAAAGGCAAACATCTCTTTTTCATATTTGAAAAATGAATCATGCAATGTATGCAGACTCTTCAAAAAAAAAAAAAAACCCTAATACACCATTTATCAAACGTTTTCAATACACTGTTTTTTCCCCCCCTTCTCGTTCAAATCACTATTGTTTGCGGTGCAAGACAAGGCCAGAACGCTCAGTGTGAATTGGAACAGTCGTGTAAGCCACCTGGTCTGAGCTCAAAGTGCAGCAGCATCCATCAAACGTGACAGTTATTATTATACACTTAGAGCAGGTAAACAGCAACTGGCTGCATTCGGCATCGCACTCAGCCTCTCTCGTTTCCACGAAAGTCCCTGCTGTGTTAAAAGGCACCATGCTATTTCTCTGTCAGTGTCGTCAATCAGCAATTTGCCAACAAATGCATTAAGATCATTAACCACAATGCTGCAGACGTACCTCGGAATCCCAGCACAGTAGAAATAACTAGAATGGTACGTTTCCTCTGCTGAGGGGTTAATTTCAGTCTCTTTGCACTCCTAGCAGACTGTTTTTACCCTGATAAACAAACTTTTCTACTGCATTGCCTGAAAGACCGGCTGTAATAACATTTTATGAGATTGTATGAATACGAATGTTGATACCAAACTGAAATTAGTGATAAGTGAATGGAGCTTATCTACTAGCCTAGGCAGTGCCAGTTTTGTGTTTCCGATACTGACGGCCTTGTAGCTGCCCGTTCCACAATACAGCAGTGTTTAACCTTATCTACACAGTGCCAGCGTGAGTCCACGCTCAGCCTCCAACCACTCAGCAACACCCATAATCCAACTCATTCAATTCATCTGTCTGGCAGCAGATGCTTTTTTGGTCCCTGAGATCAGTGTGTAGAAATACAAGCTTTGGTAAAAACCCAAGTAATATCCAGGCAGCGCTTTCTGAATAGAGAATTAAGAAGGAAACATAAAACTAATGATGAAAAGGACTGCATGATACCAGAATATTTTCAGTAGTGAGCAGCTAATTTTGCATGCAGCCTAACAATCTGACTGATAGCTCATACATCATAAACAGCCTTTACATGTACACCCGGATTTCTCCAGGTACAAGCTCGTTATATAATATATATCGTTATATTGTAAATCTCTAACTACTGTAGCTTAGCTGACTCTCTGCCACAACTTGGAGCAACTGCAAGATATACTGTAGCTACATTGCATTCTGGGACATGGCTGCTAAACACTAACTCACAGGAATAACAAAAATACAGCAATCAGCCAACAAATTAGCACCAGAATCACGAAACACATCACAAATACTTCAATACAAAGCTATATCACCAAAAGTTTGTGGACACCTGACCACCACACCCATACACGACCCTTGCCCGAACACAGTTGTAAAGAATGTCTTTGTATGCTGCAGTATTACAGTTTCCCTTCACTGGAACTAAGAAGTCCCAACCTGTTCCAACATGACAATGCTCCTGTGCACAAAGCAAAGCTCCATGGACACATGGTATGCTAAGGATAGAGTGGAAGAACTCAAAAGTCCTGACAGAGCCCTGACTGAACTCAACCCCACTGAACACCTTTGGGATGAACTGGAACACTGACTGCACCCCAGACCTCCTAACCCAACAGGACCTCACTAAAGGCCCAGTCCCACAATACTGTTAACTGTACCTATAACTACAACTGTAATGATAACTATAAATAAATCGGTCCCCTGCAGTTTATGTGGTCGGTGCTCACACCAGACCGATAACAATCCCTACATCCCAGTCCTGGGTTTATCCGTATCGGTGAGATTACTTCTGGAGCGATTTTTCCAGGCCTGGACCTGATCCGATAAAACATCTGACCAATCAGGTAACTGTTTACATGTGACGTCGTCTGAGCACATGCCATTTTCCCTCGGGCATCTTTGTACATCCTTGTTGCATCTTGAAGTTACAGAATACGGATTCACGGAAAATAAAAAACACAATACAAAGCATGGATCTTTTATTCACGGGTATGTGATTATTTTCCATGAAATATCAATAGTAAATTAATAAAGTAAACATATAAATGCAGGTAAAATATTTTAATTATGAACTTCGGCAGTCCAAACATTTAATTGCTTTAGACTTCTTAATTTTTTTTTATCCGTGATGGATCATCTGTATGAAATCAATAACCAATCTGTAATATGCTGAAACGTCCGTGACCAATCTGTAAATTATTAGCAACTGTATTAAAATCCGTAACCACTCCTTATTTTTTTCGCGATCCAAATCCTGCGCTCTGATTGGCTGAAGAGCGGGTCCGTATCCTACGATACAGACCCCAGTGACGGACCCCGGTTACGGACCTCTGGCGACTCGCTCGTTCACAACAACAAACATAGTAGCATTTTTTGTCAACATTTATCTTTTTTTTTTTTTTTAAAATAAGATTATTATCAAAAATCTTAATTTTTGCCAGCATTTCTCAGGAGAACAGCATTAATTTTACAGCATGGATAGCGATAACGACAGTGTTCACAGCGAAAGCGAGTTTTACTACCCTGAGGAAGAAGAAATAAAAGAAAACATTTCAGGAGAAAGCTAAAAACCTGTAATTTGCTAACACCGAGCAAAAACATGGCTGAATGACTCAATTTTGTATAAATAGGGGACTACATAGGCGGCAAAATGTAGTTTTTTTCCTGCCATGGAAGTGCACTTGTATACCGAGGAGGAAGCAATTTGCATTACAGCCGTGAATGAGGATTCAAAATGGCGGCTCGCCTAGGCTCCGTTTTCCCTTTCGGGCGCTCTCGTTTTCTGTTAGAATTTGGTAAAGGAAAAAAATAAATATATTATTTACCAGCTTAAGGTCGGTCCGTATGGTGAAATACCGTGACCTTGGCCCTGAATACTGACCTCAGCCCAGAGAGCCTCGCTCAGTACTTTCAAGACCTCGGTCACGGTATTTCACCATACGGACCTCCCAGCTGGTAAATAACATATGTATTTTGTATCCTTTTTTATTATATTTCCGTAATCCGTGACCTATCCGTATTATATCAACCACCGGAGTGTGTGCATGGGTTGTTTTGGAGTCCAAGCTGTACAGTATGACCCGGAATAATGTGCTACGACTTGAAAAAAACTTCCATGACTATTCCTAAGTTGTATGCGTTTATTTCCCTGAGTGGCAGGACCAAGCGATATTATAGTCAGGATTATAGCTGTGGTGTTTCTGCTCCAGACTGGAACTAAATTCAGGTATAGGTACAGTCAGAGTTGTAGTTTTAGGCATAGTTATAGTTATTGGTGTTGTGGGACCGGGCCCTAATGCTCTTGTAGCTGAATGAACACAAATTCCCACAGCCACGCCCTAAAATCTAGTGGAAAGCCTTCCCAGTAGAATGGAGGTTATTATAACAGCAAAGAGGGACTAAATCTGGAATGAGATGTTCAACAAGGACATATGGGTTAGGTGTCCACATACTTTTGGTTGTATAGTTTTTTTTTTTTTGTCTGTTTCAATGTGAAGTTCTCCTTTAAGATTACTTAAAGGATGTTTTGGTCATCATTCATGAGTCATGTTAAAAATATAAAACAGGTGACTGAACATTTGGTGAAGACACTGAAATCACTGCTACTCGAATAAACAGCATAGAAGTTTTAAAAAGTTTGTATTGAATCTGCAATCAGAATGAATTCGTTCTAGTTTATGAACATCTTTGTATGTAATCATGTGAGCTGCAGTGTAAGTGTGTACCTGTGTCTGCTCCTCCCGGCTCTGAATGGCTGGATCCAGATTCTGGATGGACACACACTGCTGATCATGACCATAACTCCACAGCCAGTGGTGAGGCTGTGAATGGCGGGGACACTCTAGCTTCCGTGTGCACCTGAAACACACACACATAATTGCGAAATGAGATCAATGTTTGATCCATTATGCGAGTAACAGAGTAGCACAGTGACAAGAGAAAGAGAAGGAACAGGAAGATAATCTGAGGAAGGAGGAGGCAGGTAGAGAAAAGACAGGAGACTTACCTGCCCTTTAGTGAGCACCATCCGCAGTAGGGGTCTCGCACAGAGAGGCATGAATGACAGTCTGAATGCCTCTCACACTGAGACACTGGCAAACATGTTACCTTGGAAACACACACACAGAGTTACGTCACTCCTTGAATGACTCTCACAATGTCAAATATGCAACATCAGGAGCAAATCATCTTACAAAAAAAATGAAAGCGTCTCTCCTTAACAACTGCACAATCACTAATTACAAACTCCTACTGTCGCACTACTGCTAATGCTGAATGTTAGCTCTGGGAGTATAAAATTAGAGAATAATTAATATTTGAATAATAAATCAATAAAGTAATTAAAATCTAAATGTGATCTGTAAAGGAATTTGACAGCTCTAATCTCTGTATCTCAACTGCTCGTTCGTGTTCCGAGAGGATGGATAGCATTTAGCTGCCGTACAGCAGTTAGCACCACGGAGTGGTGAGGATTACACTCATTACACTATTCTTCTTGCGCTCTATGTATGAAAGTTGAGAGATACTTTGACAGTCAGGTGTTCTCACATATTTCTGTTAAACATAATGTAGGTTAGTCATTAGGGTTGTGTTCACACTAACGGGGGGGGGGGGGGGGGGGGAGAGCGCTGCCAAAACAAAGCAAAGCGCTTTGTGCTGAAGAAAAGGGGAAAAGCAGCTCATGTGAAGCACACACTGTAACCATGGTGATGCTGTTATCACTGAGTTCTGCCTTATGTTTATTGTTTATATTATTTATTTAAAAAAATAAATTAGGTTTACTGTGCAACATCTAACCTAACTAAGTTCGAGAGTGACACCAGAGAACAATGCAATTAAACATGAAACTGGTACTGAAATAAACCCAATATAACACATCATAGCTCCTTATATTCACTTGCTATATTTAGGAATATCTACTACGATAAAAGAAAGGTGCTTTCTGCTTACAAATGAACACTGCACGGGTGGGTGGGGGGACAGAACCATAAGCCAATGTCCAAAACTGTTGCTATAAAATACTCTATTGCAACCACAATTTTTGAAAAGGTAAATCAGGAAAAGATCAATATCACACAAACAGCAAAATGCTTCTTTTTTTTAACGTTTGAGCTCGGCTTTGGCAAAAAGACACTTGTGGTGATTTTAACAAAGATGTTGCCCTCAGCTGCAGCCACTTGCATGCGTACCTGTGGTCAGCGGATGTAAGTGGGTCAGAACTCCCACAGGATCGTGTGTAATAATACGAAGTAAACATGGCAAGTGTGTACACAGCCTAAGGCCAGCAAATTCACCCACATGCTGGCAATAAACTGCAATGTTACCTCTATTACTTACTGCTGTTTGGAGCCATGTGTGTGTCTGTGTTTAGTTTCAGTACACACTAAAACAAATGGAGTACTTGGCTCCAGTGTACCTACAGAGAGGCACTCGGCGTGTGTGTGTGTGTGTTTAGCTGAACGTACCTTCTTCTCAGTCATGACGTAAACATTGCGTAAGGTGGAGTCCAGCAGGAGGTCGGCGTTAACAGGCCTCTGAGGGTCCAGCTTCACCGAGTCATACTGAGAACCTGAACCATTCACATGAACAAAGACCTGCACACACACACACACACCAAGTCATACAATACACCTGAACCATTTGAACACACACACACACACACACACACACACACACACACACACACACAGTCATACTATGCACCTAAACCATTTGCACACACGCACGCACCCCCCCCAAGTCATACTATACACCTAAACCATTTGAACACGCGCGCACACACACAGACACACACACCCCAAGTCATAATACAATACACCTGAACCATTTGAACACACACACACACACACACACACCAGTCATACTATGCACCTAAACCATTTGCGCGCACGCACACACACACACACCCCAAGTCATACTATACACCTAAACCATTTGAACACACGCGCGCGCACACACACACACCAAGTCATACAATACACCTGAACCATTTGAACACACACACACACACCCCAAGTCATACAATACACCTGAACCATTTGAACACACACACACACACACACACCAGTCATACTATGCACCTAAACCATTTGCGTGCACGCACGCACACACACACACACCCCAAGTCATACTATACACCTAAACCATTTGAACACGCGCGCGCACGCACACACACACACACCCCAAGTCATACAATACACCTGAACCATTTGAACACACACAAACACACACACACCAGTCATACTATGCACCTAAACCATTTGCGTGCACACACACACCCCCCCCCCCCCCCAAGTCATACTATACACCTAAACCATTTGAACACGTGCGCACACACACACACACACACACACACACACACACACACCAAGTCATACAATACAACTGAACTATTTGAACACACACACACACACACACACACACACACACACACACACACACACACACACATCATACTATGCACCTAAACCATTTGCGCGCACACACACAAGTCATACTATACACCTAAACCATTTGAACACACGCACGTGCGCGCGCGCACACACCCACCAAGTCGTACAATACACCTGAACAATTTGAACACACACACACACACACACACCAGTCATACTATGCACCTCAACCATTTGCGCGCACGCACACACACACACCAAGTCATACTATACACCTAAACCATTTGAACACGCGCGCGCACACACACACACACACACACACACACACCCAAGTCATACAATACACCTGAACCATTTGAACACACACACACACACACACACAACAGTCATACTATGCACCTAAACCATTTGCGTGCACGCACGCGCACACACACACACCCCAAGTCATACTATACACCTAAACCATTTGAACACGCGCGCACACACACACACACACACACGTCATACTATGCACCTAAACCATTTGAACACGCGCGCACACACACACACACACACACGTCATACTATACACCTAAACCATTTGAACACGCGCGCACACACACACACACACACACGTCATACTATGCACCTAAACCATTTGCGCGCACACACACACAAGTCATACTATACACCTAAACCATTTGAACACACGCACGTGCGCGCGCACACACACACCCACCAAGTCATACAATACACCTGAACAATTTGAACACACACACACACACACACACACACACACACACACGTCATACTATGCACCTCAACCATTTGCGCGCACGCACACACATACACACTAAGTCATACTACGCACCTAAACCATTTGCGTGCACGTACACACACACACGGGGCCTGTATACTGTTTGCGTACCACTGAGTCACATAGGGTCCCTGTACAACTTGTGGACAAACACCTGCAGTCACACACTCATTACTAAATCGGGAACGAACTAATATGGATAATAACGCACCACAAAAACTCTCACATTAGAACCCACACCCACCCACACACACCCATACATGACAACACAAAATTAAACAAATGTGCACTAAAATGTCTTGTTCTGGCTCTAATTGCAGCATGTTCACATACATACCCAGTGCATCAGTTTGCATATTCATGCCAGTATCAGTGTGTGTGTTTTCCAGCAGGCACATGGCAGGGTCGGTGTAAGGCTGGAATGAAACTAGCCGGAGGAGTTCGATGCTGTAAACAATTGTGTTTGGACATTCATATTTTATTCAAGCCTGGAGCTGCTGTAGTGGCTGTCGCTCCTATCTGCCTACAAACAATACACCAAGGAGGTGCAGCTCCTCCGGGACCAACACTCCTCACCAAGATAAGCCCTCTCATCTCTTTTACATACGCACAAATGCAGACGTACGCAAACATGCAAACGCGTACACACACACACGGTTCATATACAGACACAGCAGAGTTGTCAAATTGTTTTTTAAATCCTTTTTCATAATGCCACAGACAAAACAAACATCACAATGACTCAACCACTGTAAAATCAAAACTTGCTGTTCAACAAAGTAAACATGTTTTCTTAAAGAAAAATGTGTCAACCTTATATAAATCACTGATTTAATCATTGCTTATTTATGTGCATTATTTTCGTATAACCGCACAGACTGTCAAGTGTTTTTCCATACTAATTAAAAATTATTCGCTGAAGTCGAAGTGAATATCTGTGAATGATAACTGAGACGAAGTCATGGATATTATTCACCGATATTCATTGAGCCTGAGGCAGATAACTGTTTTAGTATAAATACACAGGTAATTATTTTTTTTAAAAATCATATTAAAAAAATTATTTCAATCTTCAAAAGCGGGATGCAAATGTAATAACGGTGCAGCGCAGACTTGTGCCACTTATCTATGTGAGTCACATAAAACGCTTTGATTTGAAATCAATAAAATAAATCATAATTCCGCCTTACCTTGGAATAGTTTTAGACCAAACTTCATAGCATCTTTAGTGCTTTTAGGAACAACATTTTCTTTTATAATGTCTAATGTGACAAAGTGATTGGCAGCCATTTTGCCGAATCACTCAAGATGACTATCGAGAAATAGTCCGAATTTCTCGACCAATCAGCATGCACGATTTCCTATAATCACCTCCATATTTATACTAATATACCGTATGGACCCTTTTCACGTGACGTCATGACAAACGCGGCCGCCATTTTGGACATGAACTACCAGTAGTCTACCACAGCCAACAACGAGAAACGACGGCGAAGCATCGAAAGGAATATAGCCATCAAAGAAAGTTTTTACTTTCAGCAAGACTTCCATCATGCCATTATATCGTTGTGCACCTGGATGTAGAAACCATCAACACGCAAGGCAAGACTTATCATTTTACCGGATCCCGACAGATGCTGACCGACGGAGAAGATGGATGGTCTCTAAAATATTGGCAAAATGATGTTTATTGACATAGCAATCGTGTGTAACGGGAAGCATTTGCATATCCGAAGTGTTGTGTTTACATCAAAGATAAAATAAACCGATACGACAACGACTGCTGCTGCCAGGTTGGGGACACAAACTAGTAGAAAGGAAGTGTGCCAACAGACTTCCTTTGTGGTCGATTCTGCTTTAAGGTAAGATGCATTTAATTATTCGTCTGCTGTGGGTTTGGAATCGGTAGCCTGACCGATTCGTTCATGTTTGTGGTGCCATTTGTTTGTTGACGCGTGTTGAAATGGAAGATTGGTTGTTGACATGATTTCCAGTGATGCTTTGGTGCTGCTGTGGATCAGATGTGTTGAGTAGCCTGACTGTTTTTTTTTTCTTGCGTGTGGTATCATTGTTGACGCGAGGTTGTTTTTTGAACGTGCCAATGCGGACACGATTTCCCCTGATGAGTTATGACTTCAGACGCGATGCGCGTGTGGAGGTGTGGAGTCCGCGTGATATGCGCGTAAGATAGGCTTCTCATGTGTTTGGAGATCCGCGCTCTGAGACAAGCACAAGCGCAAGCACCCCCCCCCACAAGGGAAAAAAAGGGACCCCCCGAAAATATCGGCATAGTTTGAACACTGGGTTGGAGAAAGTAATGGCAAATAGTGAGTGCACAAACCATAGAAGGTAAACTGTACACAGCGCCAGGGCAGTGTGATGGTATGTCTACTTTTAGATTGTGTTAGCTTATCAATGAACACACTCGTAACTCGACGAGTTTCACGTCTTTACGACGGATACTTAAATGTGTGTTAGGTATTATTGTTGCAGTCTAAGCAGTCATTGTAGCAGCTAGATGAGCGAGAACCGAAAGGGTCTGTGCCATAAACCGTTATTTCTTCATGTCCAAAATGGCGGTCGCGTTTACGAAGGTCACGTGAGTGAAAAGGGTCTATACTATCGAAGTGATCTATGGCTGGTTAAGGTAGCTGAACATATGGTAACTATCAGCACATGGTCATTATTTTCCATGAAACTATTTTTTTTAAAATTAATTTCAGACCTCCTCTGATGAAATTCATTGCCCCACTTTTATGTATGACTTCGCGCCCCCTTGCGTTGTGGCGGTGAATAACATCGCGCACGCCTATTACTCCCCGCTCAACGATAAATTACAACTGTCTGCGAAAAGCTATCTGTGAAAACCTTGTCGCAAGAGCATGCAGAGGCCCTAAGGGATATTGGCCTCTGTGCCCCCTCATATTTGTCCCCCAGTTAATCAGGAAGTCATGGATTAAAGCTTGAAAGTTCCTACACACTCCAATCAACTTAAAAATGTCCAATTTAAATGAGAAACATGCTTCAGTTACATTGTGTTCAATATAATTTCCAGGGGTGCCAATAATACTGGCACAAGTGTTTTTTGTTGAAAATAATTATTTGATGATGGATTTGTTTTTCTCTGAATAAATTCGCTTCACTTAATGGTTGGATTGTTCACATTTTTTCAGTGTGAGATGAAGCGACTTCACCAGAAGGTGGATTTCTTCTAACAAGGGTTGCCACGGATATCGATATACTCTGGCTCATGTAGGAATCAATCAATCAATCAATCAATCAATCAATCAATCAATCAATCTATACACATTCCTATATAAGACAGGGTATATAGGTAAGTATATTCACTTTAAATCCAGAGTCTGTCCCAGAAACAGTGGGAGTGAGCAGGGAATACACGCATTCACACCTCGTGGCAATTTAGCATAAATAATCCACCTATCAGCAAGTTTTTGAAAGGTGGGAGGAAACTGACACAGACATGAGGAGAACATACACAGAAACTCCACACCGATACTAAACCGAGCTCAGGCCTGAACCAGGGACCTACGAAGTGACAACGCTACTCCCAGCACCACTGTGTAGCTCTGACTAGGTTACAGATAAACCTCTATAGAGGCTTGTCTGGTGTTATCTACAGAAATGGAATCAGGTTCAACAGCCCCGTCTCCAGAAGAGCTGAAGATAAAGAAAAAACTCAGTGTACCTAAGAGAACCGATGAAGTTTTAATACCCAACAGGGTTACACCAAATATTGGCTTGGTTTAGTTTATCACTGTTTACTGCTCCATTTTTATGCAGTCCCTCCCCGCTGCAAAGATTAGAACAGCAAGGCTGATTGTTTTGTTTTTGTTATACACTGAAGACATTTGGGTTTGAGATTAAAAAGGGGAACAGATTAGAAAGATGACATGATAGATCAGACTTTCAGCTTTTATTTGCTGATATTTAAATCTTGTGCTAAACATCTTAAAACACGACACCTTTGGGGCAGCCCACACGCTTTTTAGGTAAGCAAACTATAAGAACAGATAGTCTTAAAGTAAATAACATTTATTAGTCTATCCACATTCACTGGATATGAGCAATCGCGTGCTCTGATTGGCTACCCTACTCCTAGGCTGTCAGCTCATATTCTGTGAGTAGAGGAAGACAAAACGGCATAGCGTGTTGCTGAACCAACCGAGGACAAAATAAAAACTCTACTCGAAAACAAAACCCCAAAAATACAAAAAAAAGCAACAAAATATAGAATGAAAGTATCTGATGGTAAGAACATATCTTTATTTTTCAGGAATTATTATTCTAGCATTTTTCACAAATTGCTCCTGTCATTTCGCCGGTTTGTTTGCATTCTTCATCTTTAAACATTAATATTTGCTGAATTTTTTTTTTGACTGGTTCAAAAGCTGAAAGTTTGAAAATTACAGAACTGAAATGCCCAAGGAAGAATTAAATAAATGTCTAAAGCTACTCTAGTAGCTACTGCACTTTCTACAAAAACAACACTAAAGTCAATTGCAAATGCAGCCATCGATAGGTTTTTAAGAAGTCCGCCTAAGCGGAAACGATTTTGTCGCATGTTTTGTCTCATTCATTCATCTCATCTCATTATCTCTAGTCGCTTTATCCTGTTCTACAGGGTCGCAGGCAAGCTGAAGCCTATCCCAGCTGACTACGGGCGAAAGGCGGGGTACACCCTGGACAAGTCGCCAGGTCATCACAGGGCTGACACATAGACGCAGACAACCATTCACACTCACATTCACACCTACGCTCAATTTAGAGTCACCAGTTAACCTAACCTGCATGTCTTTGGACTGTGGAGGAAACCGGAGCACCCGGAGGAAACCCATGCGGACACGGGGAGAACATGCAAACTCCGCACAGAAAGGCCCTCGCCGGCCCCGGGGCTCGAACCCAGGACCTTCTTGCTGTGAGGCGACAGTGCTAACCGCATGTTTTGTATAAAGTTTTATTTATCGAATTTGCAAAAAATAAAAATGCTCCGTTTCTCAAAATCCAGTGAATGCGGATAGAATAAAACCATTATTCCATTCAATTTTGTCGTACATGGCTTATAGCCAATTCGATGCTATGCGCCTCGTCGGCTATCAGCTCATGTACGCCTCGATTTCGTGGAATAACTTAAATATTTGGTTGCATATCTCTCGTTTGCATCAAGCCGGTGACCCACTGACATCACTAAATGGTTGCATTCTTCTCTTGTGGTGCTTTAACAGGCATGGACTGAAGCTTCTTTCAATAGTTGTTTGTTTTGGAGGTGGTGGTGGTGGGGGTCTCCCTTCAGTCTCCTCTTCAGGAGGCTAAATGCATGCTTAATTGGGTTAAGGTCTGGCGATTGACTTAGCCAGTCCCAAACTGTCCACTTTTTTCCCCCTGATGAAATCCTTTATTTTGTTGGCGGTGTGTTTTGGGTCATTGTCTTATTGCATGATGAAGTTCCTCCCAATTAGATTGGATGCATTTCGATGTATAATGGCAGACAGAATGTTTCTGTAGACTTCTGAATGCTACTATCAGCCACATTTGTTCTTGCTGTGCCTGTGCGGGTTTCCTTCGGGTGCTCCAAAGACGTGGATAAGGTCAACTGGCTACTCTAAACTTCCCATAGGTGTGAACGTGAGCGTGAATGGTTGCTCACCTCTGTGTTAGCCCTATGATCGACTGGTGATTTGCAAGGGTGTATGACAGGATGTACACCACCTCTCGCCCAAAGTCAGCTGGGATTGGCTCCAGCTACCCCGCAACACTGACATATAAGCAGTATAGATAATGGATGGATGGATGCTACTATCATGAGCTACATCATCAATAAAGGTTAGTGAGGTCGTTCCAGAAGCAGCCATGCAAGCCCAAGCCATGACACTCCCTCCACCATGCTTGACAGATGAGTGTGTATCTTTTGGATCATGAGCAGATCCTTTCTTTCCTCACACTTTGGTCTTTCCATCCTTTTGGTAGAGGATAATTTTGATTCCAGAACTTTTGTGGCTCATCTTTATATTTCTTTGCAAAGTCCAATCTGATTTTCCAATTCTTACTACTAAGTGGCTTCCATCTTGTAGTATGGCCCCTCTATTTTTGCTCTAAAAGTCCAACAGTGGATTGTGATACCTTCATGTTGGTGATGTCACTGACTATTATTTTTGGGTTTTTCTTCACAGTTCTCACTACGTTTCTGTCATCAACTGCTGTTGTTTTCCTTGGCTGACCTGTTCCATGTCTGATTGTTAGTATATCAGTAGATTCTTTCTTTCTCAGCACACTCCAGTTGTTATACAGGTGAAACGCAGAGCTCAAACCAAGAGTAAACATTTAGCGATTCAATATTTAAACAATCAATCAATCTAACAGGGCATACCAGGGCAAGACGAAACACTTGTCAGTCAAATGTTCCCATATATTTTGATCACTTGAAAAATGGGTGAGTTCAAACAAAAGGCGCCATAAAATTAAATCTGAAATTCTGATTTATCATATCATATTCATCTTTTGATCTCAAACACAAATGTCTTCAGTGTATAGCAAAGACAAAAGAATTGGCTTTGCCATTCCAATAATTTTGGAGGGCAATGTATGAAGAAATGCTTCATCTCTGTTTGTTGAAGACATCTTTGTTTTACAAATCCTTTACGTGAATGAATGAATGAATGAATGAATAAAGACCCCGGGGCAGACCCAGGACACACTGGAGAGATTACATCTCTTGGCTGGCCTGGGAGCGCCTCGGTATTCCCCCGGAAGAGCTGGTGGAGGTGGCTGGGGAGAGGGAAGTCTGGGCTGCTCTGCTTAGGTTGTTACCCACGCGACCCGGATAAGCGGTAGAAGATGGATAGATGGATGGATATGTGTGTGTGTGTGTGTGTGTGTGTGTGTGTGTGTATATATATATATATATATATATATATATATATATATATATAAAAATTTGGGGGGGGGGGGGGGGAATCACTTCATGGTAGATGATTTTGGGGCTTCTGGGGGTCAACCGGCATGCGCTCCGGGTCCTTCCGTCGGAATACGTGAGAGCTGGGGAGCTACATTGACAACCGGGAGAGCATCCCCAGAAAGTTTGGTCGTGTTGAAAATTGTCGTGCGTTTGTACCAGATGAATTCATCTGTCGCAAACGTGAAGGCATCTGTGAGCATCCCTGAGGCTTATGTGAGCATCCTTGAGGCTTACGTGTGCTACCGAGGATTACCGTAGCATTCTGGCACAACCAATGAGCTCAAAATGTTCACAGAACAACATTCTGCAGAAAGTGAAAAGTTTGCCTAGGGGGTGTGGCTTATTTCGTGTTGCCGTGGCTATGCCATACTGCAGCCATGAAAACCATACACGCTGCTGTCACTGCCGTAAGGCCACACGTCACTGCTGCCGCCCAACCGCCCTCAACCGCAGAGGCTACTGCCGCCCAGCCTTCGTTACCGTCGGCAACCATAATGGCATCCATCGTTGCCAGTGGTGTTTCCGGCGTCTACTGTCCCAGCTACCGTGACTTCATTTGCACATTTACTCTGCCCAAATTTATGCAACAGATCATCTACAAAATCTGCCAGAATGACCACGGTAGCCTCAGCCATGGTTCTCACTGTTCAACCGGCTATGTGTGACCTTAGCGTTAGAGCACAGTGAAATTCTTCCTTTGCACTTAACCCATCTGGCGATGGGAGCACACATACCCAGAGCAGTGGGCAGCTGTGCTGCAGCGCCCAGGGAGCAGTTGGGGATTAGGTGCCTTGCTCAAGGGCACTTCAGCCATTCCTGCTGGTCCAGGGAATCAAATCAGCCACCTTTTGGTCCCAAAGCTGCTTCTCTAACCTTTAGGCTATGGCTTTCCCTCTTTTTTTTTTTTTTTGTATTAAAATAAAAGAAAAAAAATCCACTCATACAGATGCACACACATCTCTCATGATCACACACACATCCCTTCGGGCCAGATCAGGCTGAGCGCGGCTGGCAGACATTCCTCACAGCAATAGCGACCCAAACGAGTGAGATCATAAACCACCAGCAGCTGACACACACACAAACATTACACACACACACACACACACACACACACATTTACATACCCCATTACAGCAGTGATGCAGTCTTAAAGAAGCTCCCCACCGTGTGCACATTTAGTAGCTATAAAGTTCAAAACCGACAGCAACAAATGATCATCTGCCTCCGTAGGGCTCAAAGAGAGAGTGTGGAGATAGTACAAGACTTACCACATGTGGTTTTCTTTTTTCCTTGAGTGAAAATGCAGATAATCTTTCTGCCTCTGAGTAAGACGGTGAGTAGCAACCTGATAAGCAGATTAGGATACACATGTAGTCACCTGCCCGTGGTAAATCTACCAGAGCCATGAACGAACATGTCAAGACGCTAAAGCAATCATGGCAGATTTTCTCTGCTCCAACACGCATGATATAACACATGAAGTGTTTTGTAATTAGCCGTTATGTCCCACCAGGTTTGGTGTTATTAGAAGGAAATACAGCTAAGAGCTGTAAAGCGCTGGTCTTGACACTTAACCCAGTGCTAAGTTTCTTTTGTTACATTTATGTCACTGACATTTTGAATAAACTGTATTTATACGATGTTTAACATTTTGCTCGTTCTGTTCACTACACGTTCTTAGTTCATTTGCTTCAGTTGCTTATCACACACTCACATTTCGGTGAAGTCACACTGAGGTCACTCCTTGCTTGACTCTTTGACTCATTTCATTGTGGCTAAACAGTGGCTAAAACTGACGCATTTATTGCAGAGTATGACTCAGCGTGACTCAGCATAAGCATTCCTGACTACATATTGAAAATTATTCTATCCACATTCACTGGATATGAGCGACCACGCACTCTGGCTATTCTATGACTAGACTATCAGCTCATATATCATGAGTTGAGAAAAACAAAATGGTGACGCGTGTTGCTGAAGCAACCGAGGACAAAATAAAAACTGTACTCGAAAACAAAACCCCCAAAAATACAAAAAAAAAACCGAATAAAAGTATTTGATGGTAAGAACGTATCTTTTTTTATTTTTCAAGAATTTAGAATTTTCACAAATTGCTCCTGTCATTTCGCCGGTTTGTTTACATTCTAAGCAGAAATTATTTTGTCGGACGTTTTGTATAAAGTTTTTATACATTGAATTTGCAAAAAATAAAAACAAAAATGCTCTGTTTCTCAAAATACAGTGAATGTGGATAGAATAAAACAGCTACTCCACTCAATCTTGTCGTACATGGCTTATAGCTGACTTGGTGCTACGCGCCTCGTTAGCTATCAGCTCATGTACGACTCGATTTCGTGGAATAACTTAAATATTTGCCCACCAGACTGTCATAATTAGGAATAAAACACAATGCCGTTATCGGAAAATTACCAGTATCGAGGCTGCGTAGAGTTACTCTTACCACAACAAAAGTTGATTATTTTCCTATTGAGGATTTGCACGTGACGTCACGAGGTCACGTGATATTTGTTTATCCACCATTTTGGACGGCAAGGTCGCGCATAGAACTTAGACGGACCTGTTCTAATTATCAAGTGTGGGGGAGTAGATCTTTCGAGAATGGTTATATCTTGTTCAGCATTTGGTTGTACCGATAGACAGGACCAAAAGGAGGGCCTGTCATTTTATAGATTCCCCGCAGACGAGGAGAGACGCGCAAAATGGGTGTCCGCTGTGCGAAGAGAAAACTGGAACCCCAGTTCTACCAGCCGAATTTGTAGTGAACACTTCACATCAGGTTAGCCTGGGAAATCCCATGCTGCTTTGCACAATCGTTCCGATCTGAAAAGACAGCAGGGAAACTATGGTCTAAAGGCTCGCCTGAGTTAGGGAGCCAATCAGAGAGTGGGGAGGGGTGGAAAGAGGATGACGTGTACTACTTGACAAACGGAAGCTTGTAGTTTATTTGGGACTGTTTACGGATCACATTTAACATGGCGGCGAGCGATACGAACCAAACTTTCGATCAAGCTTTAGACACTGTTCTGAATAGTTTAGAGCGAAAGTTTGTTTTAAAAAAAGAACAGTGTTTGGCGTTACAGTCTTTCTTCGCCTTCTTCGTCGCTCTAACTACGTCACCGGGTACAACTGCAATGATTGGCCATGGGCTACGTATACGCCAAATGATAGACATTCGCAACGTCCAATAAACGGCCGTTGACAATCGTAAACCACACCTCCCCTACGAGAAATTCAGTAGGCGGATTCCAGACCATATTTCACTTGTGATATGGTCTGGTGTTAACCAGACTAATATCAGGTAGGTGCAATCTTCTAATTCAATACTCCTAGTACATCTGTTAAGTTGATTTTCGGATTGAATGATAACTGCATACTTAGAAACTAGACAGTCTCTAACGTTTAAAATGGCTATGCCTAGCCCTACTACCCTGGCCTAGTCTATGACAATGTTTTATCTTTTTGGCTCATATATGCCTTTGAAAGGCCAATCCACAGTAGGGATGGCGAAAACTAAAAAAAAATCTTGACCGACCACCGAGCCTCATTAGCCAGTTAAAGTCGGTTAACCTATGAGTTTAAACAGGGATGCAAACGGCGGATGCCGTTTCACGGCTGAAACGTGCAGATCCGATTTTTTTCTTTAGGGGGGCGTTGGAGTGTCTGAATAATTTCATCAGAGTAAATTCTGTATTAAAATTACTAAATAAGCGATAAAACGTCCTGCATAGTCTCTTTATGATAAACGTCTTAATGCCACTTACCCGTGAGGTTATCAAGTAGACATTCTTCTTCGGAACCTTCCAGAGGTATAGTTGAGATATCCATCCCGCAACAAAATATTTATAAGCTTCCAGGCTCTTGTAAGCTTTGAGGGCTTTGCCAGTGTAACACGATTCACGATTAACGAGAAAATTGTAAATGTCGTGGTAGGCCAGATCGGGCAAATCGCCGGCACCGCAGCTCCGAATTTCCCTGAACAAGGATTGCGGCAAGTTGTACGGATCTGCAATCCCCGACCTGGAACACTTTTCCACGTAACGCTGCCTCACGTCACCTTCAAGATGCTGAACAAACTTAGACAAGTAATCGCGCGATGTAGATGGGGTATTTTCCGAATTTTCTTGGGGATTACTCCCTGGATCCATTACGCTCGCGCAAGGTAAACAATCCTGAAGCCGTCCAATATGGCAGAGTAAACATGGATGGGTCACGTGACTGCACATCCTCTATAAGAGCAGATCATGAAGTGATTTGTTCCTCATATACCACAGCAATTTGGCAATTACAATTTGTATCTTGATTAAATGACACGTCCTACTTTTCAATTTGATTCAATTCGATTCTATTTTATTTATACAGCACCTTTAACAATGGAGATTAGACACAATGCAGATTTGCAGAAATCCAGATATAAATTTAAAATTTATAAATTTATCTGTAATGAGAAAGTCAGAGGCAAAATGCTTCATCTGTTTGCAGTTAAAAATTATTTTCCAAGCTGTTGTTATACAAAAATAATTAACAGTGTGACCAATCAGAATCGAGAATTTAACAGTGCTGTGGTATACTACTGTTATAATACTTACCCTTGTTGTGTCCTGAAAATTGTGTGCATTTCTGCATGTAAAAACACTTTAACTTGAGAGATGATGTTGCAGTAAGCTGCAGTAGCTCTGCCTGTGATAAACCTAAGTGCCAGTTGTGATGACTTTAGCTGCTGAAGGGATCTACACAACCAACGTAGCTGAAGTGACAGTGTCTCTCTCTCTCTCTCTCTCTCTCTCTCTACTCTGAAGTTTGTCAAACTTCCGCTCCCTTTGAAAACTGATATTTCAGCCTCTTGAGAATTGTCCTTGACCCAGGAGAAATGTAACTCAACTCCGGCTTTGAAGTCAAATTGATGTTCTGGGTTTCACAAAAGCACACTGTGCTCTCGTAATACAATCTAGTACATAGAGAAAAACTATGTAGAGTGTTATGTACTGACCAAGGTCACGTTCATTTCTGTATAATACACCTGATTAAATAATGTCTAAGGAACTGAGTGTATGGACAGGGCAAACAGTGCAAAAAGTGCTTTTGATGCATTCTTTTTGAAGAAACTGAGGAGACTGAAAATCTCACTGAAAAAAAATAATGGACCTAGTTTTGGACATGTGGCAGACTAGTCTAGACGTTGCAATTATATATTTATGTCCAATAACTCCGTGAATTTGAAGCACACAAGGCTCAAAAAACCGCACGGTCGATCGTCTGAGACGACTAAAGTATGTGCAAGGATGAGTAAAACTTTAATGGTAATAGTCCGATCAGACGACAAAAGTTAGTTCTAGCAACCTAAGCAACACATACAACCGTTCCGTGATGCAGGCCTGAACTGTCAGTCCGGTAGTAGCATATTTTACACACACACACACACACACACACACACACACACACACACACACACACACACACACACACACAGCGTTCCGTCCTCTCCAAAATGAAATAAAGCTCTGGGCAAGTGGAATTGTTTTTCAGGCAAGTATGCTTTGGGTGCTGTTTGCCCATTGGGCAAGTAAGACAGGGCAATTTTTTTCAAGGACTGCACTATTAATGCACACTCACCTGTACAATGCACATACACACTTTTTTTATCGTTAAATTTTTATCTGTATATTATATAATCGGCTTGTTCTTGGGGTTTTTTAAATTCTATTTTATGTTGTACAGGGTCTCTTTTTTTCCACTTGTCTGATAACTTGCAATAACTAACAATTTTCCAGCTTGGGATCGATCGATCGATCGATCGATCAATCAATCAATCAATCGATCAATCGATCAATCAATCAATCAATCTCTACTGAGCCACAAGTCTTGAGCCCCAATAAGACAATGGGAAAGACTTAACTTTATTTTTTAAATAAATTTTAAGCAATGTATTTGGCGTAAAATGTCTTACATATATTCAGTAATATGTAAGACAATGCCATACAAAAAAAAAAAAAGACGACTTTATAATTCCTTATAAAATCCTGAAGACTTAATGTATCACAGGAGCGGACAAATCATAAATTCATTAGCTATCCCACCAGTGAAGTGAAAGTTTCAGTGTGCTGCCCATTGCTGTGTTTTCGTTGCCCAAACTCAGCTAAAAAGTTTTATTCTATCCACATTCACTGGATATGAGCAGTCGTGCATTCTGATTGGCTACTCTATGACTAGGCTATCAGCTCATATACCGTGAGTAAAGAAAAACAAAATGGCAGAGCATGCTGCTGAACCAACTGAGGATGAAATGAAAACTCTACTCGAAAACAAACCCCCCCCAAACTGTTATCAAATATTTAAAAGAAACAGAAATAGCTAAAAGAATATAGTCCCGTGTCCCCCTCCCCGAATATCTCCTGTTCCACACTCCAGCCCAGACGGTGGCCGTAATGCACCTTTAAGTTGGTTTGCCAAGCACCAAAAAAACCCCTAAAGAAGAAGAAGAAAACCCCCCCAAAAATACAAAAAAATACGGAATAAAAGTATTTAGGCGGCACGGTGGTGTAGTGGTTAGCGCTGTCGCCTCACAGCAAGAAGGTCCTGGGTTCGAGCCCCGGGGCCGGCGAGGGCCTTTCTGTGCGGAGTTTGCATGTTCTCCCCGTGTCCGCGTGGGTTTCCTCCGGGTGCTCCGGTTTCCCCCACAGTCCAAAGACATGCAGGTTAGGTTAACTGGTGACTCTAAATTGACCGTAGGTGTGAATGTGAGTGTGAATGGTTGTCTGTGTCTATGTGTCAGCCCTGTGATGACCTGGCGACTTGTCCAGGGTGTACCCCGCCTTTCGCCCATAGTCAGCTGGGATAGGCTCCAGCTTGCCTGCGACCCTGTAGAAGGATAAAGCGGCTAGAGATAATGAGATGAGAATAAAAGTATTTGATTGTAAGAACATATCATTTTTCATTTACTCGCGAACTAGCTTGGAATAATTGATTACATTGCATTAGATATTTAACAGTTATTCCACTCAATCTTGTCGTACATGGCTGATTGCCAACTTGGTGCTATGCGCCTCGTCAGCTATCAGCTCATGTACGACTTGATTTTGTGAAATAACTTAATTATTTTTTTCGCGGTTCAAATCCTGCGCTCCGATTGGCTGGCGGGCAGGTCCGTATCCTACGGTACAGACCCCAGTTACGGACCCCGGTTATGGACCCCTGGCGACTCGCTCGTTCACAACAACAACAAACAAAGTAGCATTTTTTTCAACATTTATCTTTTTTTATAAGATTTATTTATAAGATTATCAAAAATCATAAATTTGTGTCAGCATTTCTCAGGAGAATAGCGTTAATTTTACAGCATGGATAGCGATAATGACAGTCTTCACAGCGAAAGCGAGTTTTACTACCCTGAGGAAGAAGAAATAAAAGAAAACATTTCAGCAGAAAGCTAAAAACCTGTAATTTGCTAACACCGAGTAAAAACATGGCTGAATCCTGAATGACTCCTATTTGTATAAATAGGGGACTACATAGGCGGCAAAATGTAGTTTTTTTCCTGCCATGGAAGTGCACTTGTATACCGAGGAGAAAGCAATTTGCATTACAGCCGTGAATGAGGATTTAAAATGGCGGCTCGGTTTTCCCTTTCGGGCGCTCTCGTTTTCTGTTAGAATTTGGTAAAGAAAAAAAAAATATATTATTTACCAGCTTAAGGTCGGTCCGTATGGTGAAATACCGTGACCTCGGCCTTGAATACTGACCTCGGTCCAGAGGGCCTCGGTCAGTGCTTTCAAGACCTCGGTCACGGTATTTCACCATACGGACCTCCCAGCTGGTAAATAACATATGTATCTAATGCAATGTAATCAATTATTCCAAGCTAGTCAGCGAGTGCATTAATGCAGACTGTTTGTTTCTGAGTTTTATTCTTCAGAACAACTCGCAGCCTGAAGGCTGAATTACTGTACATGTTCCATACAGCAATTATACATGTATAAAAAAAAGTAAAAGATGACCATATACCAAACATTCACAATATATCAACATTTACAATTGTTTAAAAAAAAACACCTACCACTCAAAAACCGACTATTATAATAGAAAATCCAAAAGTTTAATTTACACAGGTAACTACAAGTACTGCAGCAATAATCTTCAGTAAACACATGCTAATAGGCGGGTCTAACTACGTTGCATTATTTAAAAGTTTAACGAGGTAGGGTAGTGGGCTTTTAGCATAACGAGCGGTGCGTGCTGGCAGTTGGTCAAGTTTTTTGTTTAGTCTTGTGATCCTGCCGCTCACCTCACCCCTTAGTCGAGGTAACCAGTGTTTGTACAGTTCAGACTTATACAGCTTCTTGGCAAAGTTCAGACACAAGGTGATGCGTCGATCTTCGAGTTCTTGGAGATGTAGAGTTTCACAAGCCGCAGAGTAACTGGTAAAGTTGTTGCCTAAGATGATTTTTGTTGCTCGCACTTGGATGTTTTCTATCTTTTTTCGTTGGATAGTAGTTAAACCTGGATGCCACAGAGGTATGGCGTACTCCAGGACCGGACGTACAAAACATGTGTAGACAGTCACCAGGTCATGTACGGGTAGATGAAATTGCCGTAGTCGGCAGAGGAGATAAAGCCTCCGATTCCCCTTCTTGGTTATCTCAGTAACAAGAAGGGGAATCAGAGACTATGGGAAAAAATAAATGAGTACATAATCATCATCATCCATTTTTAAGAACGTTTCTAATGTAGCACATTGTGTTTGCACTACTGACATTAAAGGCCTTTTTTCACATTTTCATATCGCAATTTAGTGTCGTATCCGGCCTTTACACACTGAAACTGCGATGTGAGAATCTGAAAAAATGCACACCCAGTCTGATGCAAAAGTTTTAAATATGTCACATTATATTTTGTGCTCTTTTTATACTGGTTTCACGCCACGACTGTCAGTAGCGTCCAGAATGAATAATGGAGTTGTCTAGTAGTGATGAAAACAAAATAATTATAGACGTGCTCTCAAGAAAGACAAAGTTTTGGGTACACCCATTGTTGGAACATCGATGACAACTGGGAGAGTTTCATAATCTCATTCAAGAGCTGAAGCTGAGAGATGGGATGTTGGGAAACAAGAAACAAAGCGATGCTCACAGTGTTGTGTGTTGATGGGTGAAATATAGCTGCTCAGCTCCCTGACGTGAGTGACGCCAGTGCACAGCAACGGCTCGCCGCAACATTCTTCTGTGACATCAATGGAAACCAGTGGAAGCTTCATTCGATTGGTCAGATAATCATTTCACGTTATAAAACAAACAAGACAGAACCGAATTTATTTTTCATCGTAACGAATTTCGTTCTTGGTGTGTAAACACTAATGTGTGTAAATGGTGTGTAAACGACTTGTGTGATTTTGTGCAAATATTTCATCCAAAAATCTGGACTTGGTGTGCAAGGGATTTAAAGGGGAACTGAAGGCAAATTTTTTTATCATCAAAATTCTATTTCTCTCATTTTATTAAATATAGGAATGCATTTTTGAGAGCTATTTTGTCACTCCTATAGCAAGTTATGAGTGTTTGAAATACGGTATGCTCTGTAATATATCAGTCCATATGTCAAAGCAATGGCCGTAAATGAGATTCGTTGAGACCTGTGCGAGACATCATAGGATTAAAGTAAAACATACAGCAGAAATCAAAGTGACCAACATTTGCCAACGCTGTTACACGTGCGCGCCCTCTTTCGAAAGCTGACGTAATCAAGCCCGAAATTTTCCCTGTGTCCAAAATCGCTCCCTACTCACTATATAGGGCACTATATAGTGAGGACGCCATTTTGTAGTGCCATCTGAAACCTTAGTGAGGATTATTTACACCCTATATAGTGAACTCAAAGTATCCCACAATGCATCACGAAAAGTAGTGTACAACCGATGTTCACTAACCAAAGCAATATATCCCATCATGCTTTGCGGTCACGCTGAAAGAAATCAAATTCAAAGTCTCAAATTTGATTTAATAAAAGGCAGCGGCAAAGAAGAAAGTATTCGGCCTTGATTTAAAAGAACTGAAAGATGCAGGGACTTTTCTATTGATTGTGGGAAATGCGCTCAGTATAATATGGATTTATCACAAAAATTCATGCATGTATTAATTATTTTGAAAACCCACCAGCCACCTGATCTGGCACGTTTTAATTGTGCGACAGTAATGATGTAAAAACCAGGATGACGGACTAGTGTCTGAAAGCTTTTTTTTTTTCCATTTAACCAAATGGTTCAAAGTCGTATGGAATAATCTCCATCACTGATGAAGCTGGCAAATCTCGAAATGAATCTAAATTGGAATGATATGGCGATCTGGCCGCTGTGTAAACAGTTTTCAAAATTGGCGGCGCGGACACTTCCCGTTTGAAGTCTCGCACAAGTCTAGTGAAGATCGCGCGGATAAGCGGCGCCTGCTGTGGACCATACGAACTACATTCAACACGGCTAAAAACCGAAAAGGCCGATAAGTGTGATATAATATGCCGATACGAGTCACGATACAAGGTTAATTAAACAGAAAATGTAATTGAATAACACGTTAATTAA
Source organism: Neoarius graeffei (assembly GCF_027579695.1). NCBI lineage: Eukaryota > Metazoa > Chordata > Actinopteri > Siluriformes > Ariidae > Neoarius > Neoarius graeffei. Next base: position 83,858,842 of record NC_083578.1, read on the forward strand.
GAAATAAAGCAAGTTTAAAAATGACTTCAGTTCCCCTTTAAGTCAGCAAGTGGTTTCCAGTTTGAGAGCTGTTCTGTCCTGACACTGCACATCCAGGATGTTAATCAAGTAAGTCTTTATTTTCTCTCAATATGTTTAACCAATAATTTGTAGTAAGCAGGTATTTAACACTCATTCCATGAAATCAAGTCGTACATGAGCTGTTAGCTGACGAGTCGCGTAGCACTGAACTGGCTATAAGCCATGTACGACGAGATTGAGTGGAATAATTGTTTTATTCTATCCACATTCACTGTATTTTGAGATACAGAGCATTTTTATTTTTTGCAAATTCAATGAATAAAAACTTTAAACAAAATGTCAGACAAAATCATTTCCAATTAGAATGCAAACAAACTGGCAAAATCAGTATCAATTTGTGAAAAATGCTATAATAATAATAATAATAATAATAATAATAATAATAATAATTCTTGAAAAAATAAAAAAAAAGATACTCACCATCAAATACTTTTATTCCATATTTTGTTGCTGCTTTTTTTTTGGGTTTTGTTTTTGAGCATTTGTTTATTTCATCCTCGGTTGCTTCAGTAACACGTGCCGCCATTTTGTTTTTCTTTACTCACGGTATATGACTTGATAGCCTAGTAGAAGAGTAGCCAATCAGAGCGCATGATTGCTCATATCCAGTGAATGTGGATCGAATAATATATGTTACATGATGGCCTCATCTTTACTTTGCTATGTTTCATCAGTGTTTTCATAAACCTACGCGTTCCTGATACAGAAAAGGTTCTCTGTGTACAGACAGATCACGCCTTGGCCAGTGTGTGTAGTGCATCACAACAGCACGCAGTGTGTTTGAACACAGCCTTATTACCAAATGAAACCTTTTGTTTTGCAAATGTCAATAAAAAATATTTTTTTTCTCTTTCTGGTTATTGAACCTACTTGCCTGTAGGAATCTATGAATTTAAAAAAATCTAATAACCCAGACAAGAAATGTGCTTTTCTAGTAGCACGAACTACTGACTTATCCAACCTTGTGTCACTAATACATGAGTGACCCTATTATGTTCCAGTTTGCAAATACAATATCATTTCCCAGACGTAAACCAATTCTCCAGCGTGTTTATACATACAAATCTCTGCATAGCCTCCTCTCTGATTTTTCCTGCCAACTAATGATGCTTTGATGAAATTGCCACACTCAATCAAATAGTGATGATCAGATCTTTAACTAATCATGCACTAGCGCTCTCTCTCTCTCTCTCTCTCTCTCTCTCTCTCTCACACACACACACACACACACACACACACGACTGTTCAAAAGTCTTAGGCAGCCTATTTATTTTTCATACAAACTTTTATTTCTATTTTATGACTTCTACATTATCGAGTCGGTACAAAAACATTTTAGAGTTCCAAACATTCGTTTTGTTTTCCAGTACAAAATTAAATGCTACAGGAAAAAAAAAAAAAAGTTTGTATCTGAGCAGCATATTACACAAGAGAGCACTTTTCAGATTAAAAAAGAAAACATAATGAAGGCTACTGGGTTTTGGTGCAAAATTAAGAAGCGAGTGTGACAGTCAAAGTGTCCAGAAGAACTGGGGCTGGTTCTGGAAGATGCTCAGTAAAACCTACAGCTCATTTCCACATAAAACTGCACTCACTGGACCTCAGACTGCTTTTTTTCCTTTTTTTTTTTTTTAAAGCAAAGGGTCGTCTCACACCAAATATTGACTGTTTCATTTATTATGGCTTACTGATTCCTGTTTATAGTAGATTTTAACGTTGAAACATCTCATTTCATTATTTTTAAGCCATTTTTGGTCGACAGCATTTCTTTACATGTGCCTAAGACTTTTGCACAGGACTGTATGGCTGTACATACAGACAAAACATACAACTTAGAAATGATACACATATTTATACATGTAATTTTCATATGCTCCTTGTTAGAGCTGGGCGATAAATCGATTTTATCGATTAATTCGAATTTACAGTTAAGGACGATGTGTTTTTATGAAAATCTGTTTTCTCTCAGTTTTAACCTCCGTCACCGACGCTCCCCTCTGCGCATGTGCAGAACAGATCGGGCAGCAGGGACGGATCGGGCACTGACGCTATAGTCCTCCTCCCGCGCGCTTGCCATAGACACACACAAACAACATGGCAGCGATTGGGGGAAAGCCGCAACTTGTGCCCAAGAAAGGAATAATTTCCTCCATGATCTGGAATTGGTTCGGTTTTGCGGCGTTGGACGCAGACCAAACAAGTCCTCGTTGTAAGGTGTGTTTGAAAACACTTGCTTCCAAAGGAAGCAGCACGATGAATTTATTCCAACACCTTAAACAGAAGCAGAGGAGTGGGAGAAGTGCTGCTCCCAGCGGAATGAAAACAGCCGCAGCATGAGCGCACCATCCACACTAAAGCAAGCAACCATCCCGGACACATTTTCGAACCGTGTGCCTTATGATAAGAATGCGGCGTGGTGGAAAGCGATCACAGATGCTATCGCGAAGTTTATTGCAAAAGACACGGTGCCCATACATACGGTGGAAAAGTCGGGATTTTTTCCCCCATTTTGTCAGTTTTATCGAAAAGGACACAATTTTATTTATTATTATTATTATTATTATTTTCGCGGTCCAAATCCTGCGCTCTGATTGGCTGGCGAGCAGGTCTGTATCCTACAGTACGGACCCTGGTTACGGACCTCTGGCGACTCGCACGTTCACAACAACAACATTTATCTTTTTTTTTTTTCAAGATTTATTTACAAGATTATCAAAAATCTTATACATTTTTGCCAGCATTTCTCAGGAGAATAGCATTAATTTTACAGCATGGATAGCGATAACGACAGTCTTCACAGCGAAAGCGGGTTTTACTACCCTGAGGAAGAAGAAATAAAACATTTCAGGAGAAAGCTTAAACCTGTAATTTGCCAACACCGAGCAAAAACATGGCTGAATCCTGAATGACTCCTATTTGTATAAATAGGGGACTACATAGGCGGCAAAATATAGTTTTTTTCCTGCCATGGAAGTGCACTTGTATACTGAGGAGGAAGCAATTTGCATTACAGCTGTGAATGAGGATTCAAAATGGCGGCTCGGCTCGGTTTTCCCTTTTGGGTGCTCTCATTTTCTGTTAGAATTTGGTAAAGAAAAAAATAAATATATTATTTACCAGCTTAAGGTCGGTCCGTATGGTGAAATACCGTGACCTCGGCCTTGAATACTGACCGAGGCCGTACTTTCAAGACCTCGGTTACGGTATTTCATGATACGGACCTCCCAGCTGGTAAATAACTTTTTTTTTTTTTGAGGGGGCATTTTTTTTAAGGGGCATTGTGTCAGTGCCAGTTTGAGACTAAGCTATGTTGGAGAAAGCTTTCTAAAAGTTACTGTATGTTCTCACTGTTTACAATGGCATGGTCTGCCATCTCATCTACAAGCTTGTTTTTTGGCTTCTTTTTGGTTTCTGGTTGCACTTTAACCCCAAAGGGGAAATTTAAGTGAAAACAAAATAAAGGTAAAACTTGTTTTGAACCATTTCTTTGTCATCTGTAGTTTGATTTTTAGTAGGGGGAAAAAAAATCGATTAAAATCGAAGATTTTTTTTTTAGGCCATATCGCCCAGCTCTACTCCTTGTAGACACACACACACACACACACACACACACACACACACACACACACACACACACACGTGTTCTGTACCTTGTGAAGTTGTCCACTCTTGTCACCCAGGAGTGCAATGGTGTGGCCAGCCTCAGTTGCTACAGCAACAGCGGTGAGTTGAGTTGCCCAGGTGATGGTGGGGTTGACCTGGAGGGGCACTGCACTGGCAATAGGGCTTGGGGTGTGTTCACCTCCGCATGGGTACTCATCCACAGATGTCTGTACACACACACACACACAGAGTGAAATGACACCCTGAGGCCACTGGTCTAATGGTTTTAATCTCAGCCAGGGCATTACGCATCACATTACAATGGCAATAAATTATCCTGCAGCAGTATGACTGGATCTGTGCTAGCTTTGTTCTTACAGTGGCAGAGTTCTACGATTTTAGCCGTCCGATGTTCTCCCTGTTTCAAAAACACACCAGCTAGATGCTGTAAGGAAACAACTTTCCAACTTTGACTGAACAGCAAACAATAAACAAAAACAACAACAAGAAAAGCTATATTTAAAAAATGTCAGGATGTTACAGATTAAAATGTTCACGGTATAAAAATGTATATGTTACAGGTCAAAAAATTTCAACCTAGGTGATTTTTTTTTTTAATCTGGGTTAAAATGTTTAACCTAGTTCATAATTTCCAACCTAGGTAAAATTTTGGATTATCTAAGATTCTTAAAAGGGATTCTCCATCACTTCTTTTTTCCATCCACTTCCTTTCTGTGTACACCTGCCCAGTATTTCCTCTTGTCTGTCTACCTATTCACCTAATTAGAATCGGGGGTTTTTACGTATCTTTTTTCATACTTAACCAGGATTCAAACCCAGAACCTTCTGATTCTTAACCCAACACCTTAACCATTAGACCAGCGATGACTGCAATGGAAGGAGTGATATATAGTTTGAATTTATTAATGAGTCCAGTCTTATTACATCACCAAGTAATTTAAAATACAAAGTCTTCCAAAATCCTAGATACAGTAAGTCCCCATAACAAGTCACAAGTCCTTCCCACACCATGCCCTGGTCTTCCCAGGCAGTCTCCCATCCCAGTACTAACCAGGCTGTTAAGGCGCATTGGGTGGCGCCGAGCTCTGTTTCCGTAGCCCTCAACTATATAGTGGGGGGCTGGTCCTCTGGTAACCACGAGAGTTTGACTCCCCACTCACATCTGTATTGCAGCATGCCTTGCCAGATGGCAGTAGGTACCATTTTTATGATAGTCTTTGGTATGACCCAACCATGAGTAGAATTCGCAATCTCCTGATCGAGAGACAGACACGCTAACCACTAGGCCAGCTCGCGGTAAGGCTCCCTAATACAAGTAGCAAATTATGAACTGGGTTAAAAATTCTAAGCTAGGTTGAAAAATTCAACCTGACCTACAATTCTGACCTGTAACCAGTGTTGGGCACGTTACTTTCAAAAAGTAATTAGTTATAGTTACTTTTACCAAAAAGTAACTGAGTTAGTAACGGAGTTACTTTGTCATAAAAGTAACTAATTACCAGAGAAAGTAATTATTCCGTTACATTTTGTTCCCCTCAAAAAAAATCAAATTCAATTAGTGTAATCATAATAAAAGTGAATGTTAAATGTGTTTAATGACTGAAATGGACACTTAACAGAACCAATTAGTAACTTTATCTACACTATATTAATATTTTTGTGGGACAATGTGAGATAAGACATCTATCAAATGTAATATATTTTTGCAGTTATTAAAATTATGTTACTAATTACTGGCCACTGACGAGGACAAACGCTTTGTTCCTCAACATAATGTGCATTGCACGTAAACACTCTTGCCTTTTATTTCAAGTAATGAAAAGTAATGGCTGTATTTCCAGTGTGAAAGCGCAGTGCTGGGCTGACCGCTCGCCATCGCTGGGTCTTCCGATTGAAAGAGCGTGCAGTAGTGCAGTAGGCGTGGCCTACCTACATATGTTGTCCAAATCTACTCTGATTGGCTTACTGTGCCGTTGTCTCGTGTCTCCCCGCCCCACACTAAAGCAGAGTAAAGAAAGGCTGAACGAGCAGCGTGCCAGATGAGAACAGCTTTAATAAAGTAACGCATAGTATTTTATTGTAAGTAACGGGAACGGCGTTATAACGATGTAAAAAGTAATTAGTTAGATTACTCGTTACTAAAAAAAGTAACGCCGTTAGTAACGCTGTTTATTCTAACGCCGTTATTCCCATCACTGCCTGTAACACATTTTTTTCAAGAAAAGCAATGAAAGAAAGTAAAATGATAAAATCCCCTAAATTTTCTTCTTTTTCCCCGTAATTCTTCTTGTTTTCTTATTTCTGAGGTCACGTTTTTTCATAAAATTCATACTGTCAGTATTTATCAGGTTGTCGTTATAAGCAGGAGCTTGAATTTGACCAGGTTAAAAAAAAAAGTGAACAGTAGTAAGAGAAATGCATTTTAATTGAAAGTTTGAAGTCAACAGTGAGGTAACCATCCATTCAACCATACAACGTGACTCAGCATGACATGAACACAGTTTACTCCAACCTCGTCTCTGGCTCATGGTAGTTTGATACCTTGACAGGTTTGGGCTCCGAAGTTGACTACTTTAGTTTTAAATGAGATCCACACGGTCAGTGTAGCTGACAAGTAAAGGCAGCATGTGTCCCCCAAACCTCATGCCTAAATCATTACCCACTCACCTCAAACCGTGATATGATCTCAAACAGACTTCTTTATGTGGTTTCTGGCCCTGTGTGACCTGCTGTTCTTTATAAAAATGGATAAAGACTGGAAGTAGCAGCCATCTCTTTCTTTTAAAGATGGAACGGAATGGAGTTGAAAGTGGTTCACACAAGAACTTGTATATTTTATTGATGATAAAACTTTTTTTTTGCTATGTTATAGCATTTTTTAATGCACAAATAATCGTAAATTACCCAAATTCTGTCTTTTCAGATGTTGATGATTTATGATACAGTCTGTACAAAGCTGTAAGAGGATATAATCTTCTTTTACTAGCTCCATAAGCCTCGTAACTGCAGTACAACACCAAATCAGCAAACCTCAGACGCAAACCATGGCTGGCTGATGGATTATACTTGGATGCTTGGGGTGGATAATAAGGAAAATTCCATTTTGCCCAAACTCTACCTTTAATCTTTCCACTGCATAGTGTAAGGCAAGCAACGTCCTTATAAATCATCAAACCCGGCTCTGAAATTCAAATCCGGCACTGTGCTCAACTGTGGCAGCCGTGTCCTTGCACTTTTCTCCGTTGTAAAGTGAAAAGACTCTCTGCTATGTGACTGAGAAATGTTTGCAAATTAACCCTGAGTAAATGAAAGTGTAACCTCCCGTTCCCTTGGTGTGCCAGCTGCTGACTCCAAATGCCTCCTGTCCTCAGTTCGCAGGAGGAAAACCCTCAGAGACATAGCACTGACTAATAATTATTAATAATTCAGGCAGAATGTTAAATATTAAGTGTGTAAGTGTAAAACGATGAATTAAAAAAAACAGGTGTGGGGCGAAGCTGCTTACAGAAGCTTCCAGGAAAAACACAGATCCCTGCACCCACCCTGTGTCTGGAGGGAGGCACCAGCAGGTGCTATTCATCTCGCTCTGTGAGATAAATCAATACGGTCATTAGGAGTTAAGGCAAAAATAAAAAAGAGCTGAAAGGAAGGAAGGAAGTGCAAACACACGTGGCTATCAAATCAATATTAGGGTCAAACACTGACTGCCACTGTGTGTGGGCAATATTGCCAAAACGTTGTCTCTTTTCATTCTGTCTCTTAAATCACTTCTCTTTTGACTTCAGTTTAAAGTTACAACAATATGTCATGCATACAAAGAATCATTCATATGCAGGAAACGGCAATGAAACAAACCACAATAAAAATATCATTCTGTCTATTATACAAGAGAAACCACAAACCAGTGCAGCGGTAGGTGAAGTTTAATTACCTTCCTTGTGAAATGGTTTGCATTACTCACATTCAATCAATTACTGTACCTCCTAACAGCTTTGTGTCTTTGTGACATCCACACTCGCTCTGATTTGCATCATGGTAGCTAAAGAGGACACCTAGTTTACGCTTGACAAATTTCTACTTACATGAGGAAGCCCATGATAAAGTGGTGTAATAACAGTTATTCTGTCCACATTCACTGGATATGAGCAATCGCGCACTCTGATTGCCTACTCTATTACTAGGCTATCAGCTCATATACCGTGAGTAGAGAAAAACAAAATGGCGGAGCGTGTTGCTGAGCCAGCTGAGGACGAAATAAAAACTACTCAAAAACAAAACCTCAAAAATTGTTAAAAGTCTTTAAGGATTGGTAATAGGGCTTCAGCCAGCATTATCACAAACATTGGCACCCCACAGGGATGCGTCCTCAGCCCCATCCTTTACACCCTGTTCACCCATGACTGTGTCGCCTCCCACAAGGACATCATCATCCTGAAGTTCGCGGACAACACTGCAGTGATGGGACGCATCACTGGCGGAGATGAAACGGCCTACAGGAGGGAGGTGGCCAGTCTGGTGTCATGGTGTGAGGACGACAACCTCACTCTCGACACGGACAAGACGAAGGAGATGATAGTGGACATGAGGAAGGAGAGGAGACCTCATCGGCCACTGTTCATCCGGGAGCTTGAGGTGGAGAGGGTGAGCAGCTTCAAATACCTGGGTATTCACATCAGTGAGGACCTCACGTGGACACCTAACACCACACAGCTGGTTAACAAGGCTCAACAGCGGCTGTACTTTCTGAGGAGGCTGAGGAAGTTTGGTATGTCGCCCAAGATCCTCAGCAACTTCTACAGCTGCGCGATTGAGAGCATCCTGACCAACTGCATCACTGTGTGGTACGGCAGCACTACAGCTATGAACCGCAAATGCCTGCAGAGAGTGGTGAAGACTGCTGAGAGGATCACCAGAACTCCGCTGCCCTCTCTGCAAAGCATCTATCACCGCAGAGTCCACAGGAGAGCTGCCTCCATCCTCAAAGACCCCACCCACCCCCAGCACGGACTGTTCACACTTCTACCCTCAGGCCGGAGGTACAGAAGTGTGAAATGCAGGACTGTCAGATTAAAGAACTCTTTCTTTCCCACCGCCATCAGACTCCTGAACAGCTGACAGGAGTCTATAACCATGGACTACCTCCCTGTAAACCGTCCTTGACTGTTTAGATCTGTTTGCACACTACTGCCCTTTTTGGTGCTACGTTCTATCATTGCCTTGTAATTTGGCATTCATGGTGGACGGCAAACTAAGAATTTCACTGTGCAAGAGGACATGTTCCTTACTGTGCATATAACAATAAACACTTTGAAACTTGAAAAGAAACAGAAATAGCTAAAAGAATATAGTCCCCCCCAATAGCTCCTGTTCCACACTCCAGCTCAGTTGGTGGCGGTAATGCACGTTTAAGTTGGTTTGCCAACTACCAAAAAAAAAAAAAACCTAAAGAAGAGCCCCCCCAGCAACAAAATATGGAATAAAACTATTTGATGGTAAGAACGTATCTTTTTTTTTATTTTACAAGAATTATCACATTTTTCACAAATTGCTATTGCCATTTCGCCAGTTTGTTTACATTCTAAGCAGAAATTATTTTGTTGGATGCTTTGTATAAAGTTTTTATTTATCGAATTTGCAAAAAATAAAAATGCTCTGTTTCTCAAAATACAGTGAATGTGGATAGAATAAACCAGTTATTCCACTCAATCTCGTCGTACATGGATTATAGCCGACTCGGTGCTACGTGCCTCATTGGCTATCAGCTCATGTACGACTTGATTTCGTGGAATAACTGTTAATTGTTTTGGCTGTTCACTTTAGCGCCACATGACTGTCAGTGACCGTGTCATGCACGTGAAATTTTTGATCAAAGCAACTGTTCGCGTCTTAATTCGACATTAAATGCCCAAAGTATAAAGCAGGCTTAAAGTCGTCGGAACAGGGCTGAAAGAAGTGGCGCAAAACAAAAAATCAGAAATCTCTCTGAAATTTGGAAGCCAATGGAGCAAAACTGGCTGTGCTCTCCGTGTGGGACGGATGGCCTACTGTCTCTCTCAGAGTGATATTCGTCAAAGGTGAGCTAATGCATGCAGAAGAGGAAGGATAGAGCTTTCCTACAGCACTTTGAAAAGATAAATTAGGCTGACTTCACATGTCTCGAAGTAAGTGTGTCACAAAATCCCTGCCTCAGCATGAGGCATGTTTCCCTGACCAATATGCACCGCTTGCATGAAATTTTGTTTTGAGTTCACTCCTTTGGTTTCTAGTCCTGTCACTGATGTGCTATCCAAATGCATTCACCTTGATTAGTCTGTCTATTTATACCTTACTGCTTCCTTGTATCACTGTGACAATTTGGATCATTATTTTGCGAGTCCAGTTTTCCGATTTATATTCCATGTCTGTGTTTATATCCATCAATCACCTGTGTTATCTTTTATGCTTGATGCGACCTAGGGCTGCACAATTAATTGAATTTAATCGAAAATCGCGATTTTGGCTGCCACGATTAAATTAAATGAAAATCGCGATTTATTTCCATTTAAAATGCGAGCTCTGCTGTATATCTTTTTTTTGACATGTATTTTTATTATTTCAAAAGATATATATGTCACAGTACAGTATTATATTACACTCTCTCAAAGTCCTTATAACCCATATCCCACCCACAACATTCCTGCCAGGAAAGAAGGAAAAAAAAAACAAAACAAAAAACAAAAACAAACAACAAACAAAAATCACACAAGAGGGGAAGGGAGGGGGGGGCTCCTCTGCTGTATATCTGATCAAGCACTTTTTGACCAATACTCCGCCAAACCATTAGGGGGCGAACCGACGCATGTAAGGTTTCCAAGCAAGCCAAGTGCAGTGTTGCCAGATTGGGCGGTTTTAGGTGCCTTTTGGCGGGTTTTGAACATATTTTGGGCTGGAAAACGTCAGCAGCATCTGGCAACACTGGCCAAGTGCGCAGAGCTTCAGTGCAGCGGTATCTTCTTCAAGGGGTGATAGCGTGAGAGTAGGTAGCAGATTGAGGTGAGAGAGAAAAGCTAACTATGTCGGAACAACAGACTATTCAGCACTGGAGGCAATGTTGTGACCTGCCTTCGCTCATGTTTAAAGCCAGAGCATGTTGATAGGCTGGTCTTTCTAGCTAAAAACTTGTAGGCCTCAGTATAATGCTATGTAATTGTTCCAATTAAGTTTTCAGTTCCTTCATCCTTTGGTAATTTCTTGGATAAATTTCATTTATTTGTCATTTGGAAATCAGAATTTCTCTTTTAAATTTCATTCTGCACTGAAAGCTGTTCATATTGTTTGTTTGAATATAGTGAAATAAAATTTAATTGATTTCCCTAACATCAAGAATAATCGTGATTAATAATCGCGATTACAATTTTGATCAAGATAATCGTGATTATCATTTTTTCCATAATCGTGCAGCCCTAATGCGACCTGCCTGTGTTTTGAGCCCCAGCATGGACTTTGAATATGATTTTTTTTGGACTGCCCCTAATAAATATCCAGGGTTCTCCAGAAAATCTGAAGTAGCCAGCTAAAAAATAGTAGGTGGCTAATGCTACTAGATGTCCCCCGCCCAGAAATTTTTGAAATTTACATGCCTTCTGGTGCACTCTCAGCTAATAAATTACTAACCATTTCCCTGTAAAATACTTGCAAATATGTATGAAATTTCCCTCCAGATCTGTGAGTGCTTGGCTTTCTCAGTTACCCTCTGTAGTACGCTGCCTGGCTCTGTAACATAACTACATGGTGAGCTTATTTGGTGCCTGTGTAATGTACTTGATGTGCTTCTGGTGTGGTATAGTTTTAATTTCAGCATAAATATTTGCACACAATTACTTATTTGCACTTGCACTTTAACTATGAAGCCTTAATTAAGGGACAAGACATCTCTATGGGACCTTCGGCACTCCCGGTAACTTCTGGATATGAAAATAACAATTCTTAGAAATGAAAATATTAATTATGATTTATATGTACAAACCTGCAGAAAACAGATTTTACATTTATTTGGTCAACAGAAGGTGTTAGTTTCTTCTTCGGTGGCATTTTGTGAAAACCGAGTGACATCATCTACAACAACCACCAACTGCGTCTTTACCGTCTGCTATAGCGTGGTCACTTGGTCCGGCTCAGCCAATCAGAGCATGAGAATCGATCAACAAATATAGCATCGCTTCCAGCCATACTAGACCCGAATTGAAGACAATTTCGTAGTGAAATAACTGGATTTGCAGCAAATTATGGACACTGGAGATAATATAAAAATCGCTTGAACATTGAAAGGCAAGTTTTTATTTTTTTTTCTGGGACCAAGTAGCCGGCGTAAACCATCTGTGTGGGCGGAGAAAATTGCCAGTTGCCGGTGCTTGTGGACATCTCTGAATATCACTGATTTTATGCACTTGCGTTCTTCCTTTACTAAACGCCTACACTTCACAACCTCACACGCTCAAGGCATTCAAGGAAAATACATCAGTCACCTTTGTAGTTTTGCTCAATTGTGGTAGAAACATCCATCCATTACCTATACCATAATCTATCAGGGTCACAGAGGAAGCTGGAGCCAAACCCAGCTGGCTTTGGGAGAGAGGTAAGGTACACCCTGGACAGGTCACCAATCTATCGCAGGGCTGTGATAGAAATAATTTCTCAAAATTTATCCTGGTTGACAAATTTCTCAATTATAGCCAAGGGTGTAGGAAGAATTTGGGAGTTGATTTGGGGACGGTGATGCTTCTTGAGTGGTGCAGGATATTAAGTATGTAAACGCGCATTTTCATTGGTTTCAAAAGCAGCATTTATTGCTGGTGACACAAAAACAAGCAAACATCGCAACAACACTGCAAAAACACTCAGGAGTTATTTCAACATCCAGCAGGTGAAGCACAAGGTGGTAGTTACGCAGAAACACACTTCTACAAGCCTTGTAAACATCTCAAAACTAACAGAACTGCTTAGAAACTATTTTTTAAAAACGTGCAAACTTTTTTTTTGCAGGAAAGATCAGTGGCTGCTGAATTAATTAGTGACTAATTAGCGACTGTAGGCTGAAGTACTGGTCTATATTTTGCTACTGGAGATTACAGTCTTCCTTTCTTTTTCTAAAAATTTCAAAAACATGTATCCTTGGCTCATTTGCTGAGATGAACCGCTTGCATGCTTTAAAAGTGCCTAAATCATCCACCTTATCATGATTAATGTGACAGATTACAGTGCTGTGTAAACGATGTACAGCAGACGACTTCTTGAAAAATTGAAAAATGTCATTCTTCTTTATCCATGTGTCTCTTTTGCTTTTTATTACACACAAATAATTAAAGCAAGCGCTCATGATTCATTATATCTCTTTTTTGATTGAGCATCCACAGCAGGCAGGCTTCTCTTCAAACTAAAACCACGTTGTTGCAAAATGAAGTAAAACTTTATGGAATTTAGGTCATGGAACAGCTATTTACATCCAGAAGTTGATTATTTTCCAAGAACAGCATATACTGAAGTGTGTTATTCTTCTTATACCAGAGCAATTTGCTAATGCATACTTTATTATTATTAATGAACGTCATTCTTTTTATCCATTTATAGTAACGTTTAATCGTGTGGAACACGAGACAAGCTAATTCTTGTTATCACTTATGTTACAGCAGCCATAAACAGTCGTTCCCTCAACAGCCTTTTTTTCTGACACTGCAGACTCCTTCCATAAAAAATACACGTGTCCTTCCAGAAAGCTTCACCATACCAACGATAACACATTTTTCTTTGTTAAAACTTGTACCTTAGCCTGTTTATTAGTATCCTTAGATACGCAATACATACAGTATTGTTCAAAAGTCTTGGCACCCTCCTTTTTTTTTTTTTTTTCATACAAACTTTGTTATAGATTTCTATTTTGTGACCTCTACATTATCAAGTCAGGACAAAAACATTTTAGAGTTCCAAACGTTTGTTCTTTTGTTTTCCATCACAAAATTAAATGCTACAGAAAAAAAGTTTGTATCGGAGCAGCATATTACATGAGAGAGCACTTTTCAGATTAAAAAATAAAACATAATGAAGGCTACTGGGTTTTGGTGGGCAGCATGGTGGTGTAGTGGTTAGCACTGTTGCCTCACAGCAAGAAGGTTCTGGGTTCGTGCCCAGTGGCCTTTCTGTGCGGAGTTTGCATGTTCTCCCCGTGTCCGCGTGGGTTTCCTCCGGGTGCTCCGGTTTCCCCCACAGTCCAGAGACATGCTGGTTAGGCTAACTGGTGGCTCTAAATTGACCATAGGGCCATTATTAAAAAATGTTCTGTTTCCGGTCCACCGGCCGGGTGAGTGCCGTTTGTGCGGGTGAAATTTTTTTTTTTAACGCTGGTTTTTCGACATTTTTTTCGGGTTCGTAAATCTAAACTCGAACTTGACATTTACACATTCCCAGGGCTTTCCACTAAGGCTCATACTAGCCAGCCATGACAAATAAGTAGCCAGCCGGGGGGGAGTAAACACAAAATAAACTCCTGTGCACGCAGTTCCCAGGATTAAACCCGACACACTACTGCCTCCGCCGAGTGCGCGCGCACACACTGCATGTTAGGGCCGTGGATGAGTTACTCTCTCTTGATCGAGTCGGCGGGGAATTTGTGGTTATTATCGGTACAAACAGTGCGAATCACAACTTAAATGAGTGCGGTTCAGTTTGACATTATTGTCAGTTCGTTAGATAAACATTTAATTTTATTAAAATCGAAAATTAATATTTAGAGCCTGTGGGCTACAAAAATAATAGTCATTAAATTAGCCGGCTGGACATAATTGTGTGGCCGCAGCCGGCGCTTGTAGAAAGCCCTGTCGAATCAGCTCTGCGCATGCGCCGTGCGGCACAAAAAAAATGGCAGCAGCTGGCGCTTGTAGAAAGCCCTGTCGAATCAGCTCTGCGCATGTGCCGTGCGGCACAAAAAAATGGCAGCCACCATGAAGGACGGAGATCCGGAGTTTTCAAACATTTGCTTAAGTGTGAAATCGCAAAATGGTATTCTAGCGAACAACAAAATAGTAAAGATTCAGAAAAACAAATCATTCAGTGATCATTTTAATAGTGTAATTTCATCCGAACTCGGCCTAACGGTCAGTTTAGAACTACAAAAAGGCCGTGTGTCGGACATTTTAAGTACCTTTGTAAAAGTTTTGCAAATGTTGCAGTCAGCATTTAAAATGCTAACTTAAAGTTTTTGTACAAGTTTCAGTTGATTAAACTGTCATATTTTATTACATGTGTCTGCTTTTGTAATAAAAAAGTACTGAAAGAAAAAGCAAACACAGCATTGCGATTTCTTATCCATCCATATATAATTTAAAAAAAAAAAAACCTCCCTCCCGACTGAAATTTTTTTTGCTCACCCGGTGGACAGGAAACGGATTTTTTTTTAAGGATGGCCTAGGTGTGAATGCGAGTGTAAATGGTTGTTTGTCTCTATGTGTCAGCCCTGCGATGATCTGGCGACTTGTTCATGGTGTACCCCGCCTCTTGCCCATAGTCAGCTGGGACAGACTCCAGCTTGCCCGTGACCGTGTACAGGATAAGCGGTTACGGATAATGGATGGATAGATGGATGGATGGGTTTTGGTGCAAAATTAAGAAGCAAGTGTGACGGTCAAAGCATCCAGAAGAACTGTTTCTGGTTCTGCAAGATGCTCAGTAAAACCTACAGCTCATTTCCTTATAAAACTGCACTCATTGTACCTGAGACTACTTTTTTTTTTAAGTAAAGGGTCATCTCACACCAAATATTGACTTTGTTTAATTTATTATGGCTTACTGCTTACAGTATATACATGTTGGAACATTTAATTTCATTATGTTTTAAGCCATTTTTGGTCTACAGCGTTTCTTTAAATGTGCCTAAGACTTTTGCACAGTCCCGGTCAATGAGCTGTTACTTTCGAAATAATACTGTTTCTATAGTGCAAGGTAATTAATATAAATCTGCAATTTGTGTTACTACTGTAAGAGCCACTGTTATTCAAATTAATCACCTTCTGACCAATCAGATTAAAGAATTCAACAGCTACGTCGTATGATGGGTACACAGTCACCCACCCCACGTTACTACTCCCCTGTTTATATTGGTATTGCGCCAAGCATTACTGTGAGTTGTGTACTCTAGGTTAGTGTTACTCTAGAACTGCAGTTGTTGAGTTGGCTGACAGACAGACAATAGCTGGGTGGGGGGGTGGGGGGCTGGCCGGCTGCTGAGCGCTGGCATATGATTAAAGTCAACTTGGAACACACATACGTATGCACAAACACACTCGGAGCACTACTGCGATTTCTTTCAGAGATGATGGCGACTCTGTGATGTTTACAACCACAAAGCAGTTTTCTCTGCGTGAGGTTTTAAATTAAACCAAACTGGCGCTCAACGAGGAGCCCGGGCGTGTTTTGTTTGGTTACAAAAGCCACTGTGGTGACAGTGTGGGTGTCTGTGTGTGTGTGACTGAGGTGTGGGGGGCAAAGTGGCGATTAGAGGCTCAGGGGTCAGTGTGGATTTGGGATGTGTGTAAACAGTATATACATGCTGTGTGTGTGTTGATGGTTAAAGAGTGGATTAAGAATGCAATAGGAGATTAAAGGTCAGTAGTCCGCTGTAAGCGCGCGCGTGTGTGTGTGTGTGTGTGTGTGTGTGTGTGTGTGGGGTGTGTGAGAGAGAGAGAGGTTGTGGGGGTAAATCCAGCTTAGAGCAGCAGCTGGATCGAGTTGTACTGACCCACATACCACAAGCACACCCTTTCACTGACCAACACACACACACACACACACACACACACGTTTTCTCACTATCCTTGTGAGGACCTTCCACTGACATGACTATTATTACAGTTAATTAATGCTGTGCCTGCACCTAAACCAAACCCTAACAACCTCAGTAACGAAAAGGAAACTTTTTGGCTCTTTTATTCATTCATTTATTTAAAAAACGCGACTACAGCAATTTCCTTGTGGGGACCACGCAGATGTTCTCACAAGGTCGAAATCGTCAGATCTTACTATCCTTGTGGTTACATTTGGTCCTCAGTTGTATATAAAACACACACACACACACTGTTTCTTACAAACATGCCCCGCTTTGTGTCTTCCTCCCCCCCACATCCCATTAAAAGCCCCCGTGTGAGTTTCCTCCTTCCTTTCACACATGCCTAAAAAAGAACATCCCGTTTTTTAAATTTTCTCACATGTTCCTGAGATGAAACAGCGGGTTCTTGCAAATGTGCAAGAGTGATTCTTTTTTTAGTGATTTTTCACGCACACTCTAAAATCATGAATAAAACATTTAAATATTGTTCCGCTACACTATACAAGCTTCATAAAACCACAAATGAATGAAACCCATTTCTTTAATTTTATCACATGGTAATAACTTGCTCAATAGACCAACTGATTATTTGTTTTAGTGTTAATTTTTTTAGGGTTTCACATTACAAAAAAGAAATTAAACTGTTTATTCACTCAAAGTGGCTATTATTTTGTGACAGTGACAGAGGTCTGAAGAATCATGCTGCCATCATGTGACACTGGAACTATCGGAAAAACTCCTGACTCGGTTCCTGACTCCAAGCGGATATTTCGGAAACGATTTAAAACAGGATTGCCAACATTTCAATGAATCAAACCACACTGGCATGATTGGTGCGTCCTTCAAAACAAGCTCACAGTCTGAAATTTAACCGAATGCACGTTTCTGTTTGATAAGAGTCCACCATTTTGTTTCGCTTCTTTTGGGTTTCTTTATCCTTTTGGGTACATTCTGTTGTCATGCTTCTTCATTTTAGCCAGCTCTGCTTTGTGTGCTTTGTGAATGGAGGTTGCTTTAAAAATAAAAGAAACAAATAATGCTAAACGACACAATTGGCAGTGTGAAGGAGAAGTGTTTTTAATTTATTGTTTTGGGTGAAAGTCGATACAGTGGAATCCAGTGGCAAACTATGCCACTTATGCAATATTACTGTACATATAAACAACTGTACATGTGTTCATACTGCTGCTGCGCACACTGCCACTTTATTGTACATATAAACATCTGGACATATGGGTTAACAACTGCTAACTGTATATACAACCTTACATGCTTTGTAATCCTGTCCACTTCCCCTTTGTAAATATGCATTTAAATATTTACAAACATCTCTGTATATTGTCCCTGTACATCTGCAGTACTTATTTCTGGCACATTTCTGTAAATAATATTGTATGTTGCACTTCTGATTAGATGCTAACTGCATTTCATTGGCTTTGTACCTGTACTCTGCACAACAAGTGTTGCCAGGCAAAACAAACCTCGCCTGGCAGTCTGGCCTATACACCTTACAAGGTGAATTCGTGACCTTCAGTTTGACATTTCAAAGTCACTCAAGGTCAACATTCATAGTGCTAAATGAAAGCCCACATGGGACTACCTATATGTTGATAATGGCAATATTTCTCAATCATCAGCTGTCAGGTTATAGTCCTATGAAAAAGCCTTGAGTTTGACATTTCAAAAGTCATTCAAGATCAAAGGTCATGGTGGCAACTGACAGTCCACATGGGACTTCTTATATGTTGATAAGGGTCAACATCTGTCTACCATTAACCATTTTAAAGTTATGAGCCTCTGAAAACCCGTGTCATATGTCAGTAATATTAAGTATCTGTCTGTCTTGAACCGTTTCACAGTTATGAGCCTCTGAAAATCCGTGACCCTGCGTATGACCTTTCAAAGTTACTCAAGGTCAAAGGTCATGGTGCCAAATGAAAGCCCATATATGACTTCCTTTTTGTCGATAATATTAAGTATCTATCTTGAACTGTTTCCCAGTTATGAGCCTCTGAAAACCCGTGACCTTGACCCTTGACATTTGACCCCAACCGCTAAGAAAACTATGAGAGACACCCCATCATGTACAGGGCTCGACATTAGCACTTGCCCGATGGCCCGGTGGTGTTTTTAAGTCTTTTGGGCCAGTTCGGGCCACTAAATTTGGCCAAACAGTGGCCCGGACGGGCCAGTACGTTTTCGATACAAATTAACAAATTTTATTACTCATATTTTACCCAGAATTGTGAAGAAATTGTTCGTAAAATGCACCTTTTCGATACAAGGTCCGTCATCTTTGTTTTCGTCACGCTCCGCTCCACGGCAGGAGTGTGTCGTCTTCGTGCATCTTCGGAGATGTTCGGCACTGTTCGGAAGCGCTGTTCGGAAGCGTCATTTTGGTGGGAAAATAGCATCTTGTAGACGAAGACGGTTGCGGCAAGGAGACCATCAGAACGGTGAAATTCAAATAGAAATATGTTCAAACTCCACGCTCCCCAACCTGGCCAAGGCCAGGTAAATAGTTTAAATACGATCGTGCATAAATTAACTATCGGGTGTTAACGAACGGCTTCATTTTGAACTCGGCAGCCAATCAGAACGCGTGACATCACGCTCGGTTTACAACTTGCCAAATCGTAAAACAGCATTTCAACACATGCGCTTTAGCTTCAGATGGTGTAAAATCATTTAGACTTTGTATATTAATATCAAAATTTCAGGATACACTGCCAAGAAATATGGCTACACGTATCAACTTTTAGTGATTAAAGAATGAAGTATAAATGTTGGTTGCTATGACTGAAATAGAAGAACAGATAAAATAATCTGGTAAATTAGATCTGATCCCATATATTACATTATTCAAATATCCAAAGATGATGAAATCTATCAAAATAGCCAAACTAGATCTACATTAGTTCATTACAACAAATAATAACTATTCTGACCCTCTCTGGTACAACCAGACCTTGCTAAACCCAGTATGGACCCTTTTCACGTGACGTCACGACAAACGCGGCCGCCATTTTGGACATGTACTACCAGTAGTTTACCACAGCCAACATTGAGGAACAGCAGCAAAGAAAGTTTTTACTTTCAGCAAGACTTCCATCATGCCACTATATTGTTGTGCACCTGGATGTAGTAACCATCAACAAACAAGGCAAGGTTTATCATTTTATCGGATCCCGACGGAGAAGATGGATAGCGGCCATTAACAGGAAAGATTGGCAGCCCTCGGCATACCAACGCTTGTGTAGTGACCACTTTGTTGGAGGTAAGACGAATCAAATTAGCCAGAAAAGGTATTACATTGCTGTTAACATTCTGTGGCGGCGAGTGTGTAACCAAATAGGTTAAAATAACCCATTGTAACCTCTTTGTTCTTCTGTAGTAGCTATTGTTGACTAGCTAATGTCAACAAGTAGCTAGTATGTTACTGTAGCAATGTTTACGTTCAGTCATTTGGATGACTGTTAAAACTTTTCAGTCTCAAGTTTTTCCTTTACTGTATTTACTAGTTTACTGTAATTATGATCTGGCAGCTATTTACACCGGATCCAGTGTAAATAGCTGCTGGAGCCAACGTCCGAGGTTCCGGAGCGCGCTCCGGCTTGCTCCCCCTCAAATTAAGCAGCGCGCTCCGGCTTGCTCCCGGAGTGCTCCGGCCGAGGTTCCGGAGCGCGCTCCGGCTTGCTCCCCCTCAAATTAAGCAGCGCGCTCCGGCTTGCTCCGGAGCAAGCCGGAGCGCGCTGCTTAATTTGAGGGGGAGCAAGGCGGAGCGCGCTCCGGAACCTCGGCCAGAGCACTCCGGGAGCAAGCCAGAGCGCGCTCCGGAACCTCGGACGTTGGCGTGTATGTGTATGGCGATGGGTTTTTAACGACATAGGTATACAGATCATGTGGGCCGAAGTCAGGTAAAGACGAGGGCTTCGTGTACTTCCGTAAGTCAGTGAACAATCCTGGTGGAAGCAGGTAAACGTCGTTCTCTAAGCCTGCTAACTTCAATTTTTGCAAATACCTCTCCCTCTGCTCGCCCTGTAAATGCCCTACGTCGCTGGATAGTGAAGGTGTTTTCTGCATCTCGCTCCTTTTTCTTTTATGTTTTTCGTTTGTCGCCTTCCTCGCATTCAAACTGATTCGAGCCGAAGTCCACTACATGTCCAAAATGGCGATCGCGTTTACGAAGGTCACGTGACTGAAAAGGGTCTATACCCCCAGTTGCTAGGCTATCTGCTGTTGCCATGGCAACGGTTTATGCAAATTAGCTGAATTAGCAAAAATTTACTACTAGTTCCCCCAAGGGCATATCCTGAAAATTTGGTGTTTATATCTTCTCTTATTAAAAAAAATACATTTCACCCCTTTTTGGCTCACCTGAGCATACCTGTTAATTAGCTAATTAACAGGTAATTAGGGTTATAAATCACCCCTGAGCAGGTAAGGCTTTGCAAAAATCTCACTAGATTATTCCCCAAAGTCCACCCTTTCAGGAAATGTATGGTTTGTCAATGATTCTCATGATATTTTATTAATTAAAAAATAAAACTTCTTCATAGGCAATAAAAATGCCCATTTAAATCCAGCATGATAAGGGTTAGTAGGCCACCCTCAACATTCATCCAGACTTGGGACTGGCCTGTGTGTGTCTTGTGGCTATTATATAAAGGTGTATTTAAAAAGTTAATTGTACTTCTATTTCTATAAGAATATCTACAGTGGTGAGAATTCAATATCTACAGTGTTGAGAATATATGAGCCAAAGTTGAAACCATGACAAAAAAGGAAAATATGTCTACATCACACAGGGTGGGTTACAGGCAAAGCTTATTCTATAAACAAGTTAGTTGCAGGGCGGCACGGTGGTGTAGTGGTTAGCGCTGTCGCCTCACAGCAAGAAGGTCCGGGTTCGAGCCCCGTGGCCGGCGAGGGCCTTTCTGTGCGGAGTTTGCATGTTCTCCCCGTGTCCGCGTGGGTTTTCTCCGGGTGCTCCGGTTTCCCCCACAGTCCAAAGACATGCAGGTTAGGTTAACTGGTGACTCTAAATTGACCGTAGGTGTGAATGTGAGTGTGAATGGTTGTCTGTGTCTATGTGTCAGCCCTGTGATGACCTGGCGACTTGTCCAGGGTGTACCCCGCCTTTCGCCCGTAGTCAGCTGGGATAGGCTCCAGCTTGCCTGCGACCCTGTAGAAGGATAAAGCGGCTAGAGATAATGAGATGAGAAGTTAGTTGCATGGTGAGGCAAAACTTAGCTTATTCTAAAACTTATACAAACAATTGTTAATGTAAAACAGTAATCAACATCATGTGTTAAATGAACAGAGAACAAGAACAAATGAAATTTTTAAATGTAACTAAGAAATTGATAGAACAAGAAATGCAAACAATAAAATATCAATGTGAACAAACAATAAAGATATAATAAATGTTAACAAAATATGAATAATCTTATTTTCATTAATTTCACCTTAAAATGCACCAGAATGCACGAATATGAATTGAAAAATCAAAATTTTCCAGGGGAGGGCCCCCCCCCTTTGTGCAAGCACCTATGGTGCTTGCAGCGGCTGCCTATGGCAGCCGTGGTTCGGGTATCGTGCGCATTCGGGCCACCACATTTTCCATTTGGGCCAGTAACTTTTCAATTCCACTGGCCCAATGGGCCACCAGTGGTAAATGCTTAATGTCTAGGCCTGATGTAGCATATCAATGGAAGCAGAATTGAAAGGCAAACATTTTGGATTTGGTTTGAAGTAAATATGATGAATATGAAGGAAGCTATTGCAAAAAAAAAAAAAAAAAAAAAGGATTTTGACCTTTTGGTGACCTTGACCGGATGACCCTCAAAATGTTGGAGGTTCTACTTGATACCAATGCCCATCTATCCTGAAAGTTTCATAAAGATTGGTCCAGCTGTTTTCCCGTAATGTTGCTGACAAAAAAAGCAAAAACAAAGAAACCCCACCAAAAACAATACCTCGCCCCCTGGTGGACTCTGTCCCGGGCGAGGTAATAAAGTTGAATCTAATCTAATCCAATCTAATCAGAGATTCTCTGCCTACACAGACTATCTGCGCTGGCTACTCGATTCCAAGAAAAAAAATTTTAAACTTGCCTTTTAATGTTCAAGCAATTTATATCGTCTCTGCTGCCATTAATTTGCTGCAAATCCAATTATTCCACCATGAAATTGTCTTTGATGCAGGTCTAGCATGACTGGAAGCGACGCCATATTTGTTGATTGATTCTCGCGCTCTGATTGGCTGAGGTGTACCACATGACCACGCCATAGTGTATGTAGCTATGTTACAGAGCCAGGCAGCGTACTACAGAAGGTAACTGTGAAAGCCAAGTACAGAAACATCTGAAGGGAAATTTCATACATATTTTTCATGTATTTTATAAGGAAATGGTGAGTAATTTATTAGCTGAGAAGCTACCAGAAGGCATGTAATTAAAAAATTTTCTAGGGGGGCATATGCCCATACTCCCCCCCCCCAGCATTAGCGCGCCTTTGGCGCTGCAAATTCCAGAGCCACCTACTACTTTTTTTATTAGCCGGCTACTTCAGATTGCCCCTGTGCACAAAGTGAGCTCCATGAAGACATGGTTTACCATGTTGTTGGAGTGGAACAAAATCAGTGCACAGAGCCCTGACCTCAACCTCAACCCCACTGAACACCTTTGGGATAAACAGGAATGCCGACTGCACTCCAGACCTCCTCACCCTACGCCGGCACCTGATCTCATTAATGCTCTTGCAGCTGAGTGAACACAAATCCCCACAGACACACGCCAAAATCTAGTGGAAAGACTTCCCAGAAGAGTGGTGCTCATTATAACAGCAAAGGATGCTCACGTAGCACATATGGGTGTGATGGTCCACAAATTTTTGTTCATATAGCGTGCACTCTAGCACAAAAACTTCATAATTTTGAGTTTGAAACAGACAAAGAGATAATGGGGAGGGGGAGATGATGTTAAACCAGCATCATTACTGAGAAATGACCAGTATCGGCTTCTGAGTGTATCTCTGAATGGCCATCGATATCACTGGTATCACGGTATGGAATGGTCCAGGCAGTGAATTTGTTCTAGTGTTACACACACACAGTGCTGTGTGGATTAGTGTTGTCTCTGGCAGCTTGAGCCTAATCTGTGTCAGCGCTGAGGCAGCTGCCCTCTGTCTGCTCTACAGAACTGTGATGTGAGCCCAGACAGCCCTGATGAGTCTTCCCCGTATGTTCCACTCTGTAACATCTCTTCACCTCACTGTCACACTCTGACCCTGCTAATGTGCTCAAAACGGTCAACCAGACCCGAATAAAAAAGTGAAAAAGTCTCCAGGCAGAGTGCCAGTGAAAAAGTCGCTTAGCATGCAGGATTGTTCTTGTTCCGAATACAGTTCATTACAGTATAGAGTGGCTATGTGACCATATGTGCTCTAAAATACAGTACAGATTTTCATTTAAGGGCTTTGATTAGTTCTTGCATCACCTTTTATAGCATTATATGCTAATGCACAGTAAACCAACCCCGAAATGCGACTTTGACAAATTACCAGCCCAAGGCCATTTTTCTAATGCAATCATGAGGTAACCCACACAAACTGGAAGCAACACACAATGGAAGCGTTTAACAACTTTTCCTTACCGCACTTCAAATTACTTAAATAGTGATTTATATTTTTGATATAGTTTTATATTAAATCTTTAAGAGGAAACGGCACATTTTTCAGGGACTTTTTTTGGTTTGTTTTTTAGCCATTAAAATTTTTCCTGGTCACAATTTTTTGTAATTCCTAACCATTTTTAAGGCAGCATTTATTGTTATTATACAACCATACATATATTTAACAGTTATTCCACGAAATCGAGTCGTACACGAGCTGATAGCCGACGAGGCGCGTAGCACTGAGTCAGCTATAAACCATGTACGATGAGATTGAGTGGAATAGCTTATTTTTTTCCACATTCGCTGGATTTTGAGAAACAGAGCAATTTTATTTTCATTTTTTGTAAATTTGATAAATAAAAACTTTACACAAAATGGCCGACAAAATCATTTCCGCTTAGAATGTAAACAAACCGGCGAAATTACAGGAGCAATTTGCGAAAAATTCTATAATAATAATAATAATGCTTGAAAAATTAAAAAAAAAGATACGTTCTTACCATCAAATACTTTTATTTCATATTTTGTTGCTTTTTTGTATTTTTGGGGGGTTTTGTTTTCGAGTAGAGTTTTTATTTTGTCCTCGGTTGGTTCAGCAACACGCTCTGCCATTTTGTTTTTCTCTACTCACGGTATACAAGCTGATATTCTAGTAGTAGAGTAGCCAATGAGAGCTTTGATAGCCAATGAGAGCAACGATTGCTCATATCCAGCGAACGTGGACAGAATAAAAATACATACATACTTTCAAACACACCAAACATGTAATTTAGACACTAGCAATTAGGCTAATCCGTTCGTTAACCGCTTTACCCTGGTCAGGGTTGCGGTGGATCTCGAGTCTATCCCAGGAACACTCCTTTGATGGGACACCAGTCTGTGAGCGGACACGGTCACACACTCAGTCACACCTAGGGGCAATTCAGAGTCGCCAATTGAGCAGCTGAAGCATAAAAGCCTTGCTCAGTAGTAGCTTGGTCATGCTGAGAGTTAAAGCTTCAATATCCCAGAGCCTTAACTGCCCTAACTGCTGAGCACTACCCTTGCATGAAACAAATCAAGACAGTAAATTCCTTCAAAATGAAGAAAATACTCTTAAATATGCAAATTTACTCTTAATCCTGTAGTGAAGCTACACAGGACAAACATGACTGCAATGTGGTTATCACGCTTGACGAGATTCCTGTATGAATTCTACATTTTCTTTCCACTCAAAAATCTTAGCAAGGAACTAAAGAACACTGCACTGTTTGCAAATTACCATGCTACACGTTTCATCATATCACGCTCTGTATCATGTAAAACAATGTGAAAAAATTATCATATAAATGGGCAGAAAACTGTCTAACCAGATCAGCATAATTATGTCTCTGTTATTCTGCTCATATAGGATAATCATGCTTATTTACTATATTAATTATTTAGTCATGGTTCACAAAATGCGACCTTCAAGGATGTAAAGCAGGTCTAACATCATTACAATTTCACAACAGCACACAATTTTGATCCATGTTCTGATAAAAACAGTGTTTCACAATCAGAAATCAGGTTTGGTAATTGTCCTGGTCCAGGTGACAACATACAGAATCCAGTATGAATGCTGACGATGATGCGCATATGGTGTTCCTATTCTATACACCAAACTGTACTAATAACAATATGGTGTATTATTATACATACAGGACACTTTTACCATGGAATAAAAACGTGCTCTATTCCCTTCTAGCGGGTTTCATTCATTTGGTTCGATAGCATGCAATATTGTTAGCATATCGCTTATCCTACGTGTATTACGTCACTCTACCCAATGGAGAATGAGCGTTGAATATGGTTTACGATATTGCATGGTTATCAAGACAACATGACGTCATACGTCGGAGTTGATGTGAACATCCAATGAGAAAGTTTTCCGTTGTGCATGCGCAGAAGCATTTCTTTATTCGTCGGGAAAGTGAAAGATGCGCTGAACACCAGAAAGGCTACCAAAAGTTCATTAGATATTCTTCACGCATATTTACAAGAGAAAAACATACCAACGGACATCGAAAAACTGGAAGAGAGATACGTCAGAGATGTAAAACTTCCATGTTAGCAAGCGACTGTGACAATTTGTAAACAAATATGGCCGCCAGGTTTGCTTCATGAAATACAGAAGATTTTGAGAGAATTTTGAAAGAGAAAAACGCATTCAACATCTGAAAGGAATGTGTATGTATAATAATAATAATAATAATTAAAGCCGCAAGCGGCCTCGACGGGCCCTCGCGCCAGCGGCCAAGGGGGGCGGGGGCATGCTTCCCCGCGAAAGACCGTAAAGAGTTAGCTTGCCAAGTTTGACAAATCAGAAGCTGCAATATCATTTTTGCCATAACCAGCACCCCCAGGGGCGAAAGTGCACAAAATTTGGCGCATATGTCAGGTGAGCTATAAAGAGTTTGCGTATGAAGTTTGATGACAATTGAGTAAATAGAAGATGAGATATAGATTTTTGAAGAATAAATTTTTTGGTTTTTCCCATGTCAGTAGGTGGCGCTATGCTGTACATGAGCGATTATGAGTTGGAAAAATAAGTGTCTACAACAGCAACGTACTATCACAAGGTAGTGGTGTGAAGGAAAAGCATAATGGAATTATTTACCAAAAACCCGTTTTGGAGCAATTGCGTCGGCCAAAAACAGCGCCCCCCATGGACGAAAATTTCCAAAACGTGGTATACATGACATGGGAGGTAGTAAGGGGGTGGCCGCGAAGTTTGACCAAATTTGAGGAAAGATTGGAATTTTCGCCCAAAAGTAGCGCCCCCAGTGGCGAAATATCACAGAAATTGGGTAACATGTCAGAAGCCCAATGAGTGATTTGCTTGTGAAGTATGAGCAGTTTTGAGCAATCAGAAGATTTGTTATGAATTTTAAAGCATCGAAAATTTTGCATCGACAATTGATTGACGTATAACTTCTGAAGGGTTTATCCGACGTGAAACATATTTAGTAACTTTTGTCAGCCATGTCTGTAGATGATGTGTATCAATTTTGGTGACATTCCTATGAACGGTCTAGGAGGAGTTGCGCCGTCTTCGTGGCCATGCATTTCGCACAAAAGTGAAATTACCTCACTTCCTGTTGGGCGTGGCTAATGCACTGGCATTACATTTTTGTCCGGCTTAGTGAGATACATATGCGCACCAAATGGCATGCCACTACTACAAACTATATGGCAACCAGGCACCTTAATGCGGGAGACCAAAATCACAACGAGTTAGGGGGCGCTATAGAGGCCCTGAGGCCCGCCTGGATCTGGGCTTCTGGTTCTCAGTAGCGGTGGCAGTCTAAGAAAAAGGAGCCAAATTTCGTGCGTTGTCGACCATGGCAAGCGCCCCAATAAGGGTCTTGTACAGAGTTTGCTTGCCAAGTTTGACAAATCAGAAGCTGCAATATCATTTCCGCCATAACCAGCACCCCCAGGGGCGAAAGTGCACAAAATTTGGCGTACATGTCAGGTGAGCTATGAAGAGTTTGTGTATGAAGTTTGATGACAATTGAGTAAGTAGAAGATGAGATATAGATTTTTGAAGAATAAATTTTTTGGTTTTTCCCATGTCAGTAGGTGGCGCTATGCTGTACATGAGCGATTATGAGTTGGAAAAATAAGTGTCTACAACAGCAACGCACTATCACAAGGTAGTGGTGTGAAGGAAAAGCATTATGGAATTATTTACCAAAAACCCCTTTTGGAGCAATTGCGTCGGCCACAAACAGCGCCCCCCATGGACGAAAATTCCCAAAATGTGGTATACATGACATGGGAGGTAGTAAGAGGGAGGTCGTGAAGTTTGACCAAATTTGAGGAAAGATTGGAATTTTTGCCCAAAAATAGCGCCCCCAGTGGCGAAATATCACAGAAATTGGGTAACATGTCAGAAGCCCAATGAGTGATTAGCGTGTGAAGTATGAGCAGTCTTGAGCAATCAGAAGATTTGTTATGAATTTTTAAGCATGTAAAATTTTGCATCGAAAATTGATTGACGTATAACTTCTGAACGGTTTATGCTACGTGAAACGTATTTAGTAACTTTTGTCAGCCATGTCTGTAGATGATGTGTATCAATTTTGGTGACATTCCTATGAACGGTCTAGGAGGAGTTGCGCCGTCTTCGTGGCCATGCATTTCGCACAAAAGTGAAATTACCTCACTTCCTGTTGGGCGTGGCTAATGCATTGGCATTACATTTTTGTCCGGCTTAGTGCGATACATATGCGTACCAAATGGCATGCCACTACTACAAACTACATGGCAACCAGGCACGTTAATGCGGGAGACCAAAATCACAACGACTTAGGGGGCGCTATAGAGGCCCTGAGCCCCGGCCAAGTTTGGGCTTTTGGTTCTGAGTAGCGGTGGCAATTCTCGGAACTGGTGCCAAATTTCGTGCGTTTTCGCCCATGGCAAGCGCCCCGAAAATGGCCCAACAGCGGAGAAAAATAAAGAAGAAGAAGAAGACGGAAGAATAATAATAGTGAACTCTTACAAGAACAATAGGGCCTTCGCCCATAGGGCTCGGGCCCTAATAATAATAATAATAATGGTAAAAATTGGCTGGCTTTTTTTGTGGTATATCAGATATATTCCATTCAGCTACTCATCTTCAACTCGTTCAATATCATGCTAGCTGAATGGATCTGATTTCCCACTCAACGCCAGCCGATATTATTTAAATGCAAGTATATAAATATAACCAATTGCAACAGCATTAAAACAGCTATGTGCAAAACTCTGCGTCTCCCATTTCTGTTTCTGTATAAAAACTAGGGGTGTAACGGTACATGTATTTGTACCGGACTGTTTTGGTACAGGAATTTCAGCACGGTACAGATGTGTACTGAATGCAGTCTTTAACAGTAGGCTTTTTTGCGTACTTCAAACCCGAGTTCCCACACGAACATGTTAAGTGGCGGACCGTACGTTTGTTAAGTCTCCGCCTCGCACTTCGAGCGCACTACACACACAGCCAAGCTAGCAAACGTCATGGGTAATGTAAACGAGAAGCCAGAGCTTGAAGACCCACCCTTATCATTAAGGTCTCCTGTTTGGGAACACTTCGGTTTCCTGGTGAAATACAACAACGGACAAAGACAAGTGGATAAGATGAAAGCACTGGGTCAACATTGTTCAGTAGTAATCGGTTACGCTTCTGGCAACACATTTCACATCAAACTTAATCACTCATGTGAAACAGCACCACACGAATGTGAATATAACCTCTGTCCCAAGCGAGAGGGTATTTTCTACAGCTGGAGACACTGTAATTGCCAGCAAATCTGCCCTTTCAGAGGACAATGTGGACAACTTAATCTTTCTGAAGAAAAAAAAGAAAAAGTTGAACGAATCTGAACAGGCCTACAAGCTGGAGCTGTTGATGCTGCTTGTCAGTCAATATGGAAAAGTTAATTTCATTTTAACTTATTTGAGAATCTTATTTATTGGAGATGTTATCAGTTGTTTGCATCAGTATTCTGTTTTTTATTCTATTTTATTTTTATACATGGGGCGGCACGGTGGTGTAGTGGTTAGCGCTGTCGCCTCACAGCAAGAAGGTCCTGGGTTTGAGCCCCGGGGCCAGCGAGGGCCTTTCTGTGTGGAGTTTGCATGTTCTCCCCGTGTCCGCGTGGGTTTCCTCCGGGTGCTCCGGTTTCCCCCACAGTCCAAAGACATGCAGGTTAGGTTAACTGGTGACTCTAAATTGACCGTAGGTGTGAATGTGAGTGTGAATGGTTGTCTGTGTCTATGTGTCAGCCCTGCGATGACCTGGCGACTTGTCCAGGGTGTACCCCGCCTTTCGCCCGTAGTCAGCTGGGATAGGCTCCAGCTTGCCTGCGACCCTGTAGAACAGGATAAAGCGGCTAGAGATAATGAGATGAGATGAGATGAGATGTTATCAGTTGTTTGCATCAGTATTCTGTTTTTTATTCTATTTTATTTTTATACATGGGGCGGCACGGTGGTGTAGTGGTTAGCGCTGTCGCCTCACAGCAAGAAGGTCCTGGGTTTGAGCCCCGGGGCCAGCGAGGGCCTTTCTGTGTGGAGTTTGCATGTTCTCCCCGTGTCCGCGTGGGTTTCCTCCGGGTGCTCCGGTTTCCCCCACAGTCCAAAGACATGCAGGTTAGGTTAACTGGTGACTCTAAATTGACCGTAGGTGTGAATGTGAGTGTGAATGGTTGTCTGTGTCTATGTGTCAGCCCTGTGATGACCTGGCGACTTGTCCAGGGTGTACCCCGCCTTTCGCCCGTAGTCAGCTGGGATAGGCTCCAGCTTGCCTGCGACCCTGTAGAACAGGATAAAGCGGCTAGAGATAATGAGATGAGATTTTTATACATTATTTTTTAGTAAGTTTCATTTAAAATGATATTTAAAAACTATAAACTGTTGATGTAGCCCTGCGATGACCTGGCGACTTGTCCAGGGTGTACCCCGCCTCTTGCCCATAGTCAACTGGGATAGGCTCCAGCTTGCCTGCGACCCTGTAGAACAGGATAAAGCGGCTACAGATAATGGATGGATGGATGGATGGAAACTGTTGATGTTTACAAAAGTTCATAATAAACAACCTGCAATGAACTGAACCGTGACTTCAAAACCGAGGTACGTACTGAACCGTGATTTTTGTGTACCATTACACCCCTAATAAAAACCAGAACAACAATCCAAAACATGAAAAATCAACAGAAAAATAGTCTGAAAAGAACTGAAGGAAACAAGTCAGCGGTTTGCTCCAACTCTCTTCAACTCCGGATCTGAATAGACAAAGGAAGTGTTTGACATCTGGGAGAGTTATAACCAAAAAGTGAACAAGACATGCAAAGACTAGTCGAACCATATGACAAGAGATTAAAAAAAGTTATCACATCCAAAAAAAAAAAAGGAGATTTTAAACTGACCTTGATTTTTTTTAACTTTACAAACACTATTTCATATAACAATAATAATTTATTACATTTATATAGTGCTATATCTGTACACGCTATAGTGCTTTACAATTAAAAAAAAATGCAAACAAACAACGAGCGCGTCAATGATGGCGTAGCTCACTCAGGACCCGTCTAATCCAGAAGGAACGATCTAAAGTGGGCCACCTTGCGCAATAAATGCTGCAAGCGATATACACTATATACAAGCTATATACATCCTAGGAATACCGACCTATTTGCCAG
The DNA here is from genome assembly GCF_027579695.1 of Neoarius graeffei. NCBI lineage: Eukaryota > Metazoa > Chordata > Actinopteri > Siluriformes > Ariidae > Neoarius > Neoarius graeffei. The sequence goes on from NC_083578.1 coordinate 83,890,280, forward strand.
AAAGAATCCGGAATGGCGAGGAATTGACTGAGAAGAAGCCATTTTTGTTTAACTGCTTATTAAGGCTTAATTAGTCCATAACTTCATTAATAATTGCAATTAAGCAAATCTGGGTAGAAGTTATATGCACCCTACCTTCATGCCGAAAAGAATCAAAATCGGTGAAGAATTGAGGGAGAAGACGCGATTTGTGTGGAAACTGCTCGTTAGGGCTTAATTACTCCATATCTTCATTATTAATTGCAATTATGTGAGTTTGGGTTGAAGCTATATGCACCCCAGGCAGACCTACCTTCCTGCCAAAAAGAATAAAAATTGGTGAAGAATTGAGAGAGAAGCAGCGATTTTTGTGAAATGTGGATGACGCCGGACAACACATGATGGGATATCACTTGTCGGCCGGATGAGCTAATAATTATACTTAAAGTTTAAAATCACTACAGAATAAAAATTTAAATCATTAAAATTCAATAAACAAGTCAGAATCTAAGAAGCATGAGCTGATTTCAATCGGAAAGTTGTCAATTGTATCTTGAAATTGTTAATGTTTACACATGACTTAAGTTCACTCGGCAAGGTATTTTATAACTCGGGACCTGTGTAGGCTTGCATTCTTCCACCAGATGAATCTCTCTTGATACTAGGAACCACCGAATCATTGTGGTTGTCTGCTCTAGTTCTTTTTAGGGGTCTTTTCAGTCTAAGTTCTTTGAGGTACGGTAGAGAAAGGCCATCTGTGAAAATTAACTTACACTAAACATCTTGCTGGTTAAAATACATTTCTCTGTCTTTTTTTCCAACCTGTCCCAAACTATTACACTCAAATTTATTTAACCAACAGTAAACAATGACGCATACAGCTGAACTTAATCCTTCCTGTACCGCAGTAAATACGTGAGCTTCGTTCCCTTATGACCTTTTAAAAACCCACACTCATTACTCCTTTTCTTCACAAACTCCAAACCAAAACATCCACGTTTTTTTTTTGTCTCCCAACCTTTCATAAGACAAAACAGTGACTTAAGTCTGTGAAATAATTAAATCTGTATTGTCCGCAATATCTGAACGCTATTACAGTGTAGCCGAGTAGCACGTAATGTAACCCAAACATTAATGTTTTCGTGATGACTCACCTGAGGAAGCTTGAGGCACTTGGAGGAGACTTCGTACGCGATGTACGCCTCCTGCTCTTTGTCTCCTTTTCCTTCCTGTGTGTAGCACAGAAACTGTGTCTGGTTCAGCACCTGATCCAGTTTCTCCATGCTGTACACACATAGTGCCGAGCGCCCTGTGGGCGTGGGTGTCGACACCTGCCCTGCCGCCATGGCAACAAAGATGGTGGCTTTTCCAAGGTAAGTTCCCATGGCAGCTGCCTGTGCCAGGTTGTAGCCTCCTGTGCAGCTCAGTGGTACCTCCACATACGAGTAAAAGCTGGGGTCTCCGGCACAAAGGCGTGATATGTATGTCTGATAATCACGTGTGTTCAACGTATCGCGACGTGAGAACAGGAAATAAATGTGTGTGCCATGGTGCAGTGCCTTCACAAACTGGTTGTTGTACTCGGAGTAACTGCCCACTACAAGCTTACCCAGTTCCTCGTGTGAAAACGCAGGAGAGGACTGGTACTGCTCAAGGCGGCGCATTGTGATTGGTGGAATTCCACCGGGTCCTTTGCTGGTGTAGCCTCGTCCCACAAGCATGAGGCGCATGCCCTTGTGCTCGTTGAGCACGGCCACGGTGAAGACACGCGGGTCATTGGCAGCGACGTACTGTGTGTCCACGGGGTTGGCCGTGTGGTACAGCACCTGGGAGACATTGGCCAGGCTGCGCTTCTCGCAGATGCCTTGTAGCACAGTGCCGCACACAATCAGGCTCTGTGCTTGTGACCCTTCCTGTTTTTCCAGGAGCAGCAGCTGGTTGGTGTTGTCAGTCTGGCGTGCCTGGCTGCAGTCTTTAGGCTCAATCGGGGGCAAACAGTCAGGGCTGTCCAGCGTGGGCCCTGTTTTGCCCCATGAGATGAGCTGGAGGTCTGGGGAGAGATGGTAGAGCGCGTTAACTGCACCTACATAGACATAGCCTGAGCTGGAGTCCAGTAAGAGGTGGTTAAAGCGCGAGTCGTACAAGGAGATGAAGGTCGGGGGATTGGTGAGGCCAAAGAGGGGCATGGGGGGCAACAACAGGAACAGCACCAAGGGCCACCAGCAGATGGCGTGGAGGAGCAGCAGGGGAGCAGCAGCCGGCATGGCACCCCCTTACCTGTTAGAGAGACAGACAGAGAGAGAATACGGTAAGGGAAAAACAAGATAGGAATGAATGTGGGGTGGGGGTTTTTTTGGGAAAAAAGTGTTGCAGGGATGGCAGGAAGGCAAAAGAGAGGGCACACGAAAGCATTTCATGAATTCAGAAAGAGCACAATAGAACCAGAGCAAAGGAAGAACACAGCGCAGAAAAAAATAGTGCATGAAAGGAAGGAAGCAAACAGGGGAAAGGATGGAAAGTTTGGTACAGTATAAGAGAAAGGAAACACATGGAAGAATGATTGCAAGATAGTTGTAGAGGGACACATTGAATAATAGAGAGAGAAAAACAGAGAGAGAGAGAGAGAGAGAGAGAGAGAGAAAATAAGGAGAGAGGGCAAAAAAGACAATAGTTAGGTTAACACAAACACACCAGAGAGAATATGTTCTGCAGTGCCTTAGTATACAACACAAAGGCTTGCTGCTTCAAACAGATTCTTCTGTTCTTCAAAGTCCTGTCACCTTCAGAAGAACGGCGGAGGACATTCAGCTCCGACCCGGCATCTCTCTCAGCTAGCCTCAATCAAACTGCTGCTTTGCAGACACAGAAGCGCAACAGCATCTGCTGCGTTCATTCACAAAGGGCAGATGTGCAAACCATAAGCTACTTTTGGTATCATCTGAGACACACTCATAAGAACGACGGATGAAGGAACGAGTAGAAGTAGATACGAGTAGACGTTCAGTGCTAAATTACACGTCCCGTGACATGATGTAACTACTTAGCGCTTCTTGAATTTTATGAAATTTTATCACCAGAATCAGACGTGGAAAGTAATGGCACCTGAAACCAGACACATCTTGAAAGCAGACACCATTCTGTTTCTCTACATATGAAAACTGTCAGACCTGCTTGGGACTCAACTTTGACTAATTTGTGTTAAAACACAGAACGTTATTTCATTCCAAAAGAGAGAGAGAGAGAGAGAGAGAGAGGAAAAAAATGGTATCAAAGGACACCGAGTGAGAGGGGGAAAAAAAAGTAGAGTGAGAGGAGCATTGGAGGGGAGACGAGTCATCTTTAATTCATTTGGCAGCAGCAGAAGTCTTGGGGGCCTGCTGCTGCTGCTGCTGTATGAAAGATGAGAGAGTGGAGTTAGTGGGGTCGATCAGTATGCACAACGTTTTACCTCCTCATCTCCCCTCTTCAAAGCCTCAGCTCAAAGGCCTGTTTGACACGCTAGCCAGATTAGCCACTTCTTTTCAATTAGGCCTCGGCTTTGCGAGATTGTAGAAACACCTTGTTTATTAGGAGTGAAGGCGGAACATTGCCTTCCACGCCACGCCTCGGCCTTCCAGTGGGAGACGCTCATGCTGGCCTGCATTAAAGTACATGATCAAAAGGCTGGTAAAAAATAAAACAAAAATAAAACTGTGCGCTAACTGGCAACAAACCTCACCACTGACAATTTTTAAAAGATTTTAAGCTAATGTTGTCCGGGTAGACAATTGTGGAAAGCTTCCTGTGCATCCAGTGATGCTAGGGCTGTATTAACAGATGTAATAAGTCTCCACCTACTATCTATTTTAAATAGTTTGCTGTGCTTAATTAATTTCTTTGTGCTTCCTCTGAGAGGAAAAAGGGAAGATGGAAAAATTATGTGTGATTAATATATCATTAGCAACTACTTTTGAGAAATAATAATAATAATAATAATAACCAAAATAGCAAAATGAGTACAAAAAACTGATTAGGTCTATGATATCAGTGACAAACCATGGCCTAAAAACACAAGAGTAAAAAGCCAAGACCTTCACAGAGGCCCCACCCTGCCAAATAAATTAAGAAGTGTTACTGAGGGGGGGAAAAAAAGGGTGTGTCACCTACAACATCCTCCATGAAATCACAGGCAAGAGACAAAACAGACAACAAAACCGGAGGACGTCTCCTGGATCTGCACTGCCCACATACGTGTACGTGTGTGCCTTTCTAACCCGGGGAGGAAAGAGAAGCGAACAAAAGGCTGATATAATAGAGTGCAGGGGGTCTCGCTCGCTGTCAAAACATCCAATTTCATGGCTCAAATTTGAAACGAGCGTTTTCTGCACGATCAGCGTTCAACAATATCTCTCTCTCTCCTCTACAGTGTCTCGTTCTCTCTTCTTAAATGATAATAAGCCTTCCAGGGCATATGAGAAGGAAAGAGAGGAAAACACACACACACACGCACGCACTCAGCTGAGTGACAGAACTTCTTTGTGCGGGGAATTGAAAGAGAAAGGCATGAGGGGGGCTGTATTGGGAGACGAGCTCTTCCTTACACTTTGGAATGAGCTGTGTTGTTTGATGGGATGAAAGTAAATGGGGTTGATTTTTGCTTAGCGACGTTGCGATAACAGACTCGGTGCAGCTTCTTGGAGTCTGCTGAATGACTGGATGCTTTCTCTGACACAGCGCACGGTTAATGGAGGCAGCAGAGCTGAACACTACTGAAGAATTTTTTTAAGACTTTAACAGGCTCAGATTCCAAATCTGACCTTTGACTCTGGTTACGCCTACTCGTTCCCTACCCTCTCTCATTTTCTTTCTCTCTTCTGGTCAGTGGTGTGTTGCAGAGAGCTCATCTTTGGCATGTTGCTTAGTTGGCTGCAGAGTGCTGTCAAAATTCCACCCATTTCCCTCAGAAACAGACATCCGGGCAATTATAATGGTGTGTGTTGCACCATACAATGATAAACGGAAACACAGAAACACACCAACCCACACATGCAGAGCCTTTCTCAGCTGCACAGAAGTACTACAATTTTTGGCAACAGAAAACTCAACAGCACTGGCCAACAGTTCAGTACCAATGGTTCCAGCTGCTCAAAACTGACGCTACCAAGAACTAATGCAATTCGTGGGGTTAACACTACTCACTGCTACATCCTACAAACACTGAATAAAATTACAGCTACGTTTGAGTTGCTTTATTCTCTACGCATCTGTATTTTTGATTCAGCAAATTTCTTCTACAGCACAATCCATCCAGCCATCCATTTTCTGCACCGCTTATCTGTCAGGGTCAAGGTTCTTTATTTGTCACTTACAAATTACATACATATGATGTAATGTCTTTCTTTAATTCTTCATCCCACACTGCATCAGTACACACAACCAAAAACAACAACGAAATATATTTAAACACTACTGGCTTTTTTTCATGGTATATCAGATATATTCCATTCGGCTAGAACTCGTCTTTAACCCATTCAATATCATGCTAGCTGAATGGAATATATCTGATATAACACGAAAAAAAGCCAGCCAATATTATTATTATTATTATTATTATTCATACACATTCCTTTTGGGTGTTCAACGCGTTTTTCTCTTTCAAAATTCTCTCAAAATTTTCCGTATTTAACGAAGCAAACCTGGCAGCCATTTTTGTTTACAAATTGTCACAGTCGCTCACTAGCGCAGAAGTTTTACGTCTCCGACGTGTGACGTCATGTTGCCTTGACAACCATGCAATATTGTAAACCATATTCAACACTCATTCTCCATTGGGTAGAGTGGTGTAATACACGTAGGATAAGTGATATACTAACGATATTGCATGCTATTAAACCAAATGACTGAAACCCGCTAGAAGGGTATAGAACACGTTTTTATTCCACCGAAAAAGTGTCCTGTATGGATAATAATATCAATTATTACACATATGGGCCACTTTTTCCATGGAATAAAAACATATATTCTATTCCGTTCTAGCGGCTTTATTGATGGCATGCAATATTATCATATCGCTTATCCTCCATGTATTACGCCACTCTACCCAATGGAGAATGAGCGCTGAATATGGTTTACAATATTGCACATTGTCAAGACAACACGACGTCACACGCGAAGATCCAATGACAAAACTTTTCTGTTGCGCATGTGCACAATCATTTCTTTGTTGACCGGGAGAGAGAGAAAAAGGGGTTAACTCAGTGCTCGGTTTAAGCATTAAATAAAACTGAAACTAAAAACATGCTGAACACCCGAAAGGCTACCAAAACTTCATTATATATTCTTCACGCATATTTACAGGAGAAAAACAGACCTCAAAAAACCGGAAAAGAGACACGTTGGAGATGTAAAACTTCCGCGCTAGTGAGTGACTGACCGTTTGTTCACAAAAATGGCCGCGAGGTTTGCTTCATTAAAAGCCGAAGATTTCAAGAGAAAGACGCGCTGAACACCCGAAAGGCTACCAAAACTTCCCTGGATATTCTTCACGCATTTAATCTTCACGCATTAAATATATGGAAAAACTGGAAAAGACACACGTCAGAGACGTAAAACTTCCGCGCCAGCGAGTGACTGACAGTTTGTTCACAAAAATGGCTGCGAGGTTTGCTTCATTAAAAACCGTAGATTTAAAGTGACAGACGCACTGAACACCCAAAAGGCTACAAAAATTTCACTGGATATTCTTCACGCATATTTACAAGAGAAAAACATACCAATGGACATCAAAACCTGGAAAAGAGAGCAACAGCAGAAATATAAAGTTCTACTTGGAGGTGAGGAAAAGTGATGGAGACTTTTCCAAGAGGACTTCACTCAGCAAAGCCCTTTTGTTTTGAACAACTGCAATGGAACAATGAACTACAACCAAGAGTAACTTTGAACTTGCACTCTCAACCTGTATATCGCTTGCTGGGTTGCTGTTCAGGGTTTTTGGACTTGTACCATTTTTATTGTTAGAACTTTGACTTTGTACATGTACATTGGATTGACAGAACACTGAATTACATTTGATCAGATTCATCAATCAATATTTGTAAGTTACCCCCTGTTCTTAACTTTTTGTAAAATCTATAATTGTTCCAGCGAATGTGTATGTAGAATCATAATAATATTGGCTGGTTTTTTTCATAGTATATCAAATATATTCCATTCAGCTAGAACTCGTCTTCAACTTGTTCAATATCATGCTAGCTGAATGGAATATATATGATATACCACTCAAAGCCAGCCAATTTTATTTAAATATAAAATGATGCAGGGAAGCTAGAGTCAAGCCCAGCTGACTTTGGAGGTGGGATACACCCTCACCCTGGGCAAGTTGCCAATCTATCGCAGGGCTAACACAGAGATGAACAACCATTCGCACTCACATTCACACCTATGGGCAATTTAGAGGAGCAAAATGACCTCATCTTCATGTCTTTGGACTGTGGGAGGAAACCAGAGCACCTGCTTGCTGTGAAGCGACAGTGATAAATATTGCACCACCATATCGCTCCAACACGACACACACAAAATAGTTTCAATTTTTATTCATATCAAGTCATACCTTCCTTATTGTTTATCGTTCATTCATTTTTGTGAGCAGTCAAATGAAATTAAAATGATTTTTTCCCCCAAACAATTTACTGCTTTAATATCAACAGATCTTCGATTAAGGTACATGAATCCTTTCATCATGGCACACCTTCAGCCTGTTCAGTTTAGTCATTCTTCCTCCGTTGGTAGCGATAGCTTTATTTGTGATAAGTGCAGATTAGTTAGCTCTCTGACGGAGAAGATTACAGTGCCAAAAGCGTGTATCCAGGCTTTAGAGAAGGCCAGTGAGAACGAGAACAGTGTAGTTTCTGTAGGGGAAGTCTGGATGCCCTAGGTGGAGTTAGTAATCCCCCAACTCCAGCATTAGAGCCCTTACAGCGAGGCAAATGGGTGACGGCTCAGCGGCATAAGCGTAGAGCCAAAGCTACCGCTGAGGCTCGCCCATGGGAGCACCACTCCTCTCCGCGTCACGTGTCGAACAGGTTTGCTCTCCTTAGTGATGCACCCACTGAGAAACCTGAAAGAGCTCTGGTTATAGGGGACTCTATCATACGGCATGTGAAATTAGCTCAGCCTTTAGGGGCACCAGCAGCTTTAGTCAGGTGTATACCGGGAGCCAGGGTGCCAGACATAGCAGGTAATCTTAGGGTCCTAGGTAAGCACAAGTTCTCAAAGATAGTTATCCATGCAGGAGCTAATGATATATGCCTTCGTCAGTTTGAGGTTACCAAGAGTAACTTTGTAGAGGTGTTTAAATTAGCGAAGGCGATGTCCGATGCTGTAGTACGCTCTGGCCCCATCCCAATGCGGCGTGGCGATATAGCTTACAGCAGGTTATGGTCGCTGAACTGCTGGTTGTCCAGGTGGTGCTCTGAAAACAGTGTGGGCTTTATAGATAACTGGGCTAATTTTGAGGGCACTGCTGGCCTGTTAGGGCGGGACGGTATCCATCTCACTCGGGAAGGTGCTGCTCTCATTTCCTGCAGTATAGGTCATAGTCTCAGAACAGGCCTAGTTAATTTCTGACAATCCAGAGCCAAGGCCAGGGAGCAGACGAACAGGCTAAACCGACTGTCTGCTAGCTGCACAGAGTCGTCACTCAGGGTCCACTACATCAAGACTGTACCTGTTCCCCGAGCTCAACAAAAAAGTAGAAATACTCAGAGTTTGTTCCAGTAACCTAATCAATATAAAACTAGATCATACTGACTGTACAGCCACTGCCAGCACCTTTGATCAAAAGGTGGGGCTATTAAATATTAGATCTCTTACATCTAAAGTGCTAATGGTTAATAAACTCATTACTGATCAGGAGTTTAATGTACTTTGTTTAACTGAAACATGGATTAAACCAAATGAATATATAGCATTAAATGAAGCTAGTCCTCCTGGATACAGTTATATACACCAGCCTCGTCTAACTGGCAGAGGAGGAGCCATCGCCGTTATTCATAATGATTATCTAGGTGTAACACAAAAAACTGGCTATAAATTTAATACATTTGAAGTTCTTCATACTCATATAATGTATGTAGCCTTGAAAAATAGGTCTACCCAGTTAATTCCGTTGCTTATTATTTACAGGCCCCCGGGGTCATATTCTGAGTTTCTTTCTGAATTTGCAGATTTTATCTCAGATCTGGTTATTTCCTTAGACAAAGCTTTAGTTGTCAGATTTTAATATTCACTTCTATAACCCAGAAGACCCTTTGAAAATAGCGTTTGTGTCCATTTTAGATTCAGTAGGGATTAATCAGACTGTCATAGGACCGACCCATAATGGTGGTCACACCCTTGATCTAATACTAACATTCAGGTTATCTCATCTCATCTCATTATCTCTAGCTGCTTTATCCTTCTACAGGGTCGCAGGCAAGCTGGAGCCTATCCCAGCTGACTACGGGCGAAAGGCGGGGTACACCCTGGACAAGTCGCCAGGTCATCACAGGGCTGACACATAGACACAGACAACCATTCACACTCACATTCACACCTACGGTCAATTTAGAGTCACCAGTTAACCTAACCTGCATGTCTTTGGACTGTGGGGGAAACCGGAGCACCCGGAGGAAACCCACGCGGACACGGGGAGAACATGCAAACTCCACACAGAAAGGCCCTCGCCGGCCCCGGGGCTCAAACCCGGACCTTCTTGCTGTGAGGCGACAGCGCTAACCACTACACCACCATGCCGCCCTCATTCAAAATATGTCTGAGTAATAATATATGCACCTCACCATGCTACTGTATTAAATGTACATTCACGTCAACTACTGCACAGGCTTTATAAATTATCTCCCAGAGTTATCCACTTTGATTGGGTCACTGTCAGCCCCTGCAGAACTTGATCAGGCAACTGAATGCTTAGAGTCAACGTTCCGCCATACTTTAGATAATGTAGCTCCTCTTAAAAGGAAAATGGTCAGAGACAAAAAAAATTAGCACCCTGGTATAATGATGACACTCGCACTTTAAAACAGACCACTCGAAAATTGGAACGTAAATGGCGTCAAACAAAATTGGTAGTGTTCAAATTAGCTTGGAAGGAGAGCTTCCTGAAGTATAGAAAAGCTCTTAGTGCTGCTAGATAAACATATCTCTCCTCCCTAATAGAAGATAACAAAAATAATCCTAGATTTATTACTGTAGCAAAATTAACCAGGAATAAGTCCACACATGCACGCCTGCAGTATGTAGTAGCAACGACTTCATGAATTTTTTTTTAATGACAAAATTGAGAATATCCGACAAAAAATTCAAACCACTAATCTCCGCATCAAAAGCCTCAACTTGTGTACTAGATCCCTTACCTACATGTCTATTCAAACAGATAATACCTGAAGTAATTGAACTGCTTCTAAAAATAATAAATTCTTCTCTGAGGATCAGGTATGTACCCAAATCCTTTAAACTAGCAGTTATCAAACTCCTGATTAAAAAAAACCTGACCTTGATCCCTGTCAGCTGTCCAATTATCGGCCAATATCAAACCTCCCCTTTATCTCCAAGATCCTTGAAAAAGCTGTGGTACAGCAGTTATGCTCATATTTACATAGGAACAACATCCATGAAATGTATCAGTCAGGATTTAGACCTCATCATAAGCCTAGGTCACAACCGGCCGTACGTGCTCCTACGGCCGGTCTATGTGCAAAAAAACGCAAGAAACGCACGGAGGGCGCACGTGTGACGTGCTGATCACGTAGGCCGGCCGCAGAGGTTCTTTGTCATGTCAAACAAACTCTACGGGCGCTTACGTTTTTTTCAGGTTGCAAGACAAACTTACGGCCAACGTGCGTCTTTCTCCACGAACAAAAAAAAAAAACCGCAGCGATTTGGGAAACGCCAAAAAAAAATCATACGTCCGGTTGTGACCTAGGCTATAGCACAGAGACAGCTCTGGTTAAAGTAGTAAACGACCTACTGTTGGTGTCTGATCAGGGCTGTGACTCACTGCTTGTGTTGCTTGACCTTAGTGCAGCATTTGATACCATTGATCGGGGTGGGCAATTATTTTTTCCATGGGGCCACATGAGAAACAGAAAATTTTGTGGAGGGCCAGACCAAAAGGCTGAACTAAATTCTGTATAATATTAATTGTATTTCTTTATATAAAGCAATAAATAACATTGTTTTTACAAGCTGCTAAGACTGGTAAGAGTATGGAAAAAACGAGGTTGCCTTACAAAAAATGTCATTTATTCAATCAAATTTCCCAAAACAATGGTTAACAAAATGTGAACGTTTGTACCATTTTTTTTCAGTCACATTCACCCCAAAACACAATAAAGACATCACAATATTGTCTTTCTACTCCAAATATCAGGCAAGATACATCATATTATAATAATGATGCCCACATTTGTAGTCTAATCACCTCATTTGGTGTTTTTCAGTTTTTTGGATCTGCTCTCCGCAAACTAAACACACGGCTTTATCTCTGACTTCAGTAAATAAATACTTAGCAGTCCATGTTTTGTTGAAAGCCCTGTATTCGGCATCTACCTTTCTTCTTTTTGCGGACATTTTGGGGGCTAAAGTCTTCCTGTGACCTGCTCGCAACAATGTTGATTCGGTGTAGTTATCAGATCTATAGATCGGCTCGGGCGCCTGCTGGTGACGTCACACTATGTGATTGGCTGGACCGTTTGAAGGATGACGTACAAGTTTGTGGTTGGTCTGGACAAATTACGGAAGTAGTTATCGTGGGATTAGGCTTCGTGGGATTTCATGTCATGCTCATGTCGCGCGCATTGCGTTTTTGTTGAACACAACTTCAAAATAAAAGCAATGCACATTCAGAAAAGAAAAAAAAAAAAAGAAGAAACCGGTTGTACGAATTGCTATTCAGTCCATGAGGTAAAATTAGAAAATACGTTTATTTTGTAATTTCTAATTAACCTTACACGGGCCGGTCAGAATGAACCGAAGGGCCGGATGCAGCCCGCGGGCCGTAAAATGCCCAGGTCTGCCATTGATCATTCCATTCTTCTGGATAGACTAGAAAATGTTGTGGGAGTTAAGGGAATGGCCCTCTCCTGGCTCAGGTCTTATTTAACTGATCGCTATCAGTGTGTTGATGTAAATGGTGATTTTTCTAGACATACTGAGGTAAAGTTTGGTGTTCCACAAGGTTCTGTCTTGGGTTCACTGCTTTTTTCTTTCACGTGCAGCAGTAAAAGACCTCGGGGTGATTACTGACCCCAGTCTTTCATTCGAAACTCATATTGATAACATCACCCGGATAGCTTTCTTTCATCTCAGAAATATTGCTAAGATAAGAAATTTAATGTCACTACATGACACGGAAAAACTAGTTAATGCTTTTATTACCTCCAGGTTGGATTATTGTAATGCCTTACTGTCTGGATGTTTCAATAAGTGCATAAACAAGCTCCAGTTAGTTCAAAATGCAGCAGCAAGAGTCCTTACTAGAACTAGAAAATATGACCACATCACCTGTCTTATCCACACTGCATTGGCTCCCAATCAAATTTCGTATTGATTTTAAAATACTACTACTGACCTTTAAAGCACTGAATGGTCTCACACCACAGTACCTGAGTGAACTTCTGCTCCTCTATGACCCGCCACGCCTACTTAGATCAAAAGGTGCAGGCTATCTGCTGGTACCTCGTATAGTGAAGGCTACATCAGGGGTCGGAGCCTTTTCTTACAAAGCCCCACAGTTATGGAACAGCCTTCCAAGTAATGTTCGGGAATCAGACACAGTCTCAGCATTTAAGTCTAGGCTGAAAACATATCTGTTTAGTCAAGTCTTTTGTTAATGGTGTTTATGAGGTAAATGAGTAGATCTGGAGGGTCCTCAGACAGAGTGGTTTGGTAAACTGGGATGTATGGATGCTGTCAGTTCCCCACTTGCTTGCTCACTCACTCGAGTTTGTTGATGGTGTAGTGGCTGCTGCTTTATGTCCCAGGGCTCCCTCATGCCTGTGTTACCTTCTGGCTCTCCCCTTTTAGTTATGCTGTCATAGTTAGTTTTGCCGGAGTCCCTGCTTGTACTCCGTGCAATATGTATACTGTTCCTACTTATTCAGGTGACATTGGGCATACCTAACAACCTGTGTTTTCTCTCTCTCTCTCTCCCCCCCCCAATCTGTCCCTCTGAGTTACATGTCGATCCTGGGATCGAGCTGCTGACCTCTTCTGCTCCTCGGACCTGCCTGATCCATCCTGGTGTCCTGTGTCTGGTTGGAGTCTCATCGCATTGCTCCTGTTGAGGACGGCCCCATGAGGACAGTTGAAAGCCACACCTGGAGGACGCTCTGGACACTTACAGTAATGCTTTTATGGCTGAGGACTACAGTTGACTTGCTAACTTTAGGACTGCGGTTGTCATGAACAGTTTTGCACTCAAGTTTCCATCAATGAAGAGTTTATAACATTAACGAAACTGACTTCATGTTAAAACTGTTAATGTTATAGTCATGTTGTCGTTGCCCAAATGAGGATGGGTTCCCTTTTGAGTCTGGTTCCTCTCGAGGTTTCTTCCTCGTGTCGTCTGAGGGAGTTTTTCCTTGCCACCGTCGCCACAGGCTTGCTCATTGGGGATAGATTAGGGATAAAATTAGCTCATGTTTTAAGTCGTTCAAATTCTGTAAAGCTGCTTTGCGACAACGTTTATTGTTAAAAGCGCTATACAAATAAACTTGACTTGACACTCCTCACTCTCAAACCTACAAAATTGTCTCATTACTACAAACTTTTTTTTCATGGCAATTACTGAAGAAAAAAAAAAAGCAATTAATGGATAATATGCTTTATAATTAACAACTGAGTAATAAGCTAGGAGATTTAGGAGGTTACTTTCATCACTAATTTCATCACAGCTATAGGGGAAACGTCATGGGACTTTTGTACCAGATGTGCTGTTTACAGAATGCATAGAAACGGCGTTGAAAAGCGCACAATATTTTGGACTGTTTTCGTTGGCTGATCCAGTAACTATCAACAAATAATCTTCAATAGCGCCCCCTACAGGATACATTTACCACTTTTAACATCATCCCCGACTGAGACAAGTATAGATCTTCCTTCTGCCATAATATCAGTGAATGACGTTTTGATTTGTAGTGAAAATGCGTCGATCATGCAAGCGCAGTTTTCACGCAACATTCGCTTGGCAGCGCTAATAGTTCACCACGTGTTTTCTTGCCCTTCCGAGCAACATTTTGTGGTCTATTGCTCAACAAATCTGCGAAATGTGTCAATAATCTACAGTTGAGATTGTCTCCTGATGGATTCACAAGGTTCTGTATCATCTGGAGTCAGTGCCTGGAAAATGGACCATTTTGGGTTGCGTGCACATGATGTCATGTCAGATTTATAATAAATTCCATTGGTCTGATTTCACTTTGGTTTGTATTTCCTGCATATAGAGACTGGGTAGTTTAATGCAGCAAGTATAACTCAAAATCCACAATCTAAGCATCTGGTGTGAAAATCTGATGGACTGACACAAAGGCTCAAGCGAATATTCGAACCGTTTCTGCGCTGAAATTAATAATGACATTGCTCAAGCGGTCTCTAAGCTTGGTGGAAAATGAACGAGATGTTCTATTGGTTCCTGTTTGGACCTGTTCATGTTAAAAAAAAAAAAACTCCATACAGACACCATTAATGGCAGACTCAGTCGTACAGACACGTACACAAAGCTGAAGGACACTACACAAAGCCTGCACTTCACTTCGAGCCAGGAATAAAAAGCTATGTCTCTGCACATTTCTCTCTGGGTGTGTGCGCGCATGTGAAGGAAGACTGCTTTTGAGGGCACCATGTTGAATTTGAAGAGCAATTTGAACCCCACCCATGTGGCTGGAATCGTAAGTCAATAAGAGCGCCGACTGTCAGCTGTCAAATACCAAATACCGGCGCACAAATACCAAAGCAGGCACACTAACTCACGCGCCACACTTTCCTCCTGAATTCGAATGAGAACTACTTCTTTTTTGCATTAGCATAAATTCAATTTATAAAATCAACAGATTTCAAATGTGGAAGCTGTGGAAGCATTAAGGAGAATTAAACGGCAACAAATCTCACATTAACCCTGAGGTTTTTCAGATAATGTTCTTGGGGTAGAGGGCATGCGGCACTGGTGTGCAAGTGTGTATCACGCACGAGCGTGTGTGACACAACAGGGGATTTTTACCTGGTAATAAAACATGAAAAACTGCTGGAGAGGAAGACAAAGAATTTCATGTACCACACACACACAGCAGCAACTGCAACAGCAGCGGGAGGAACATCTCCGGGCAATGAATTCATTCCAGAGACAGCCAATGATGATTATAGGAAAGCGAGAAAGAGAGAGAGAAAGAGAGGGAGGTTGAGGGAGAAGAGGGCAGACTGGGATTTACAAGTCTCTTTGATGCCAAACACGAGAGTGTCAGCATACCAAGTGTGTGTATGTGTGTGAGAGAGAGAGTATATGCTTCCAGTGTGCTTGGGTTTTAATCACCACCTCAATATGATGGAAGGAGCTCATTATCATACCCAACACTGAGTGGGTGAAAGGGTGGAGAAACCGATACTCAGGAAAGTGTGGAACTAGTATAAAACCGAAAAAGGGAGTGGAAAAAAAAATCCCTGGCTGGTTGAAGAATAGAAGCAGGAATGAAAGCGGAGATAGAAAAATAGTGAGATTTGCAATGTAACCTCATAAATATTTTATCAGCATGAAACGGTACAGTACGTGCCGTTTTCCTAATGTATCACAAGAGGAAGTCTCTCTGTCTCTGTTTCCCTCCTTATTTACTCCCCGCCGTCTCCCAACTCCAAACTCTAACGTTATCTTTTCCTGACGGCTGCAATCTCTCTTTTGTTCATTTTATCCTCATCCTTCCTGCGTGAATATTTCTTGCAACATTTGATATCTCCCAGGCCCTGGTACGAACTGTGTGTGTGAGAAAGAGTGTATGTGTGAAGTGAACACGGTTTAAGTGAGATTCTGCTCCTGCAGGAATTTCCAATGGAAGAGGAAGCAAAAAAAAAAAAATTCTCTGCACTGTCGAGCAGAGGCTGTCGACCAATCATAGCGTGCTTGGGCTAATTATCACCTCTCAGAATAAACAAATATGATGATGACATCTCGTTTTGATGCTAATGACCCTTAATGGGCACTCGGGGAGCTGCGATGGCATTCTAATAACTCCCTGCGATAAGAAAAAGACTGTAGTTGCGCTGTCGGGTGAAAAAAAGAAAGACTTAACATTTACCGGCAATAAGGCAGCACACTTAATCTTGATTAGGTGCTGAATGTCAGGCCCTGAATGTGAGCTGCGACACGGGGAAAAAAAAAAAAACTGAAGATATCCTTCCATATGATTATCATTATTAGATATCACCTCGGCTCTCGTTTTCACACCAACACACTTCCTCTCACTTTTACACACACACACACACACGTAGCACGCAGCACATCAGCTTTCATCACCTCCCTGTCAAGCATCTGTGCATCGTGCTGTAATGTTAATTATTTGACGGAGACTGATAAACAGAGCGCTCTACTGCAAAACCAACGGAGAAGTTTATTAGCGCCTACACAGTTATCTATACATCTATACACACTAATCTTCTGAGCATCAGCATCACCCTGAAATATTAGATTGGATTTGAAATGCTGTTCAATCCAATTCACTGCGTGTTTTCTGTAACTGCTATGAATGCATCTAAGGTGTGAATAAGTTGTCAGATACCATTTATGGTTAAAAGAAAAAAAATGTGTTTAATGTCGTTAATGGATATTTTTGGGGAAAATGGGAGAGATGTGTATTATAAATTATATAGTTTGGTGTTGGGATATGTGATGGGAGGACTGGGGGGCTTACACCATTCAAACATCACTCTATAACCTAATAATAATAAGTTCAATTTATATAGCGCCTTTCTCAAAACCCAAGGTCACTTTACAATAATAGGCAGAAAAAAGAAAAGAAAAAAGTCCACCAAATAGAGGTCAGGATATCATTCCAGTGGTGTAGCAGCCACAGTCCCACCAAAAGGCGCACAAAAACAAGTCCCACACCTCCAGCACAGCCGCCGTGACGCCGCCAGCAACCTCGCTCGAACACCACACCATGGATCCACAAAGCGAGCACAGAAGCACTGCCACGCAGAGCACTGGTATGTCCCAAACCGTCTGCACAGCTGCCGTGACGCCACCGAGCAACATCACTCGGAACATCACGCCAAGCATTAAAGCACAGAGCGCTGGACAACCACGATGTTAAAATGAGCAATAAGCTCACTACAGTCAATAGCTGGGAGCACAGGCATCACCCACAGCGAACCAAGGCCTGGAGGGAACCGACGCCCAAAACTGGGTCCGGAGCTACACCACAACCGGCGGACAAAAACACTCAAATATCAAACACAGAAAAAAGAAAAAAATTAAATAAAAAAGGAGAGAAAATAAAATAAAAAAGCTCCAGTGAGAAGCGGCAGCCAGAATGCGCATGACGTACTCTCAACCAGAAACCAGAAATGGAAAAAAAAACAACACAGCAATAACAATGCCTTAAGTAGTTACCTAAGCATGAAAAAATAATCAGGACGTGCTGTATACTCCACAACAAGGTGGTGTGATGTTACCACACTCACGTGGACTGTTTTCCAAGAACTGCACGCCCTGAAGTATTTTCCTACTTCTGTTATCACAATAAATTGCTTACAGTTACTATCCATCCATTATCTGTAGTCGCTTATCCTGTACAGGGTCACGGGCAAGCCAGAGCCTATCGCAACTGACTAGGGGCAAGAGGCGGGGTACACCCTGGACAAGTTGCCAGATCATCACAGGGCTGACACAGAGACAAACAACCATTCACACTCACATTCACACCTACGGTCAATTTAGCCCATGTTTACATTAGACCGTATCAGCGGATCATCAGATTAACGTTTTTAAAACGATTAGTGTGCACACAGCAACACCAATACATGATTTGCGTGCACACAGCAATACCAATACACGGATACGCTCGGCTCCGCAGGCATCCTGCGCTCCAAATCACTCCGCCCTGAACAGCGAGTGCCCTCTGGAGGGTGCGCACTCCGGCCTTGCGCAGCTCACAGAGCACGCGAGTGAAGTGAACAAGCTGTGATTCGGGACTGAGCCGCTGTGTGTGTGATCCCAGCGCACATCACTTACCACTTGCAAATGGAAGGATGGCAAGCCTAAAGACAATCATAACTAGACAATGGGCAGTATTTGCATCAGTATTTGCAGTATTTTCATACTTTTATACTCTTTAATGAAAGGTGATACAAGGCGGAAGTCCGCGCCGTTTTTCAGCAGTCGCGTCACATGACCAACGCCAGCAAATCAGGAAGGTGGATGTCACAGTGACGTTGTCCAATGAGACGCCAGCTAGAGCTCAGCACAGCGTATCCGCGTATTCTGAATGTTTACACAGCACCGGAGCGGACACGATCTGGATTGAATACGTGGACGCTGGCGGATTCCCGTTTCCCGGCGTTTCCAGGCGGTTTAATGTAAACGGACAGTGCATCTGTGAAGAAAACGAGACAGATACGGTCTAATGTAAACGTAGCCTTAGAGCCACCAATTAGTCTAACCTGCACGTCTTTGAACTGTGGGGGAAACTGGAGGAAACCCACGCAGACACAGGGAGAACATGCAAACGCCACACAGAAAGGCCCTCACCGGCCGCTGGGCTCAAACCCAGAACCTTCTTGCTGTGAGGCGACCGTGCTAACCACTACACCACCATACGATTACTATTTTAATGTAAAAAAAAAACATTTTTAAAGACATGGTTAATTGGTGTTGTAATTGGTTGATTAGTTCATGGCATATATATACTGTCATGTGATGCAAGACTAGTCATTCCTCATTAAACTTAAGATGGCGTAAGATGTGCCGAAACATTTCTTTAAAAAGTTGTTTCGTGGGGCGTCGTGGCTCAGTTGGATAAGGCGCCATACCATAAATCCGGGGACCCGGGTTCGATTCTGACCCGAGGTCATTTCCCGATCCCTCCCTGTCTCTCTCCCGCTCATTTCCTGTCTCTACACTGTCCTATCCAATAAAGGTGGAAAAAGCCCAAAAAAATCTTAAGTTGTTTTGTGCTTTTTTTTTTTAATTTCTCTTATTTTTAATGTATTAATGAACAACATGTGAAGATTGTTAATCATTTATACTTGCATTAAATGTTGTGGAACAGCTGCAAAACAAACCAAGTTAGTTCCTGCTATCGTTTACACTGTAGCAGCTATTTAACAATTATTCCACGAAATCGAGTCGTACACGAGCTTATAGCCGACGAGGCACGTAGCTATAAGCCATGTATAACTCGATTTTGTGGAATAACTATTTTATTCTATCCACATTCACTGGATTTTGAGAAACAGAGTATTTTTATTTTTTGCAAATTTGATAAATGAAAACTTTATACAAAACGTCCGACAAAATCATTTCCGTTTCAAATGTAAACAAACCGGCGAAATGACAGGAGCAATTTGTGAAAAATGCGATAATTCTTGAAAAATTAAAAAAAGACACGTTCTTACCATCAAATACTTTCATTCCATATTTTGTTGCTTTTTTTCTGAGGTTTTGTTTTCGAATAGAGTTTTTATTTCGTCCTCAGTTGGTTCAGCAACACGCTCTGCCATTTTGTTTTTCTCTACTCATGGTATATGAGCTGATAGCCGTGTAGTAGAGTAGCCAATCAGAGCGCACGATTGCTCATATCCAGTGAATGTGGATAGAATAAAAATAGTTGTTCCATCACCAGACTCACTTTTTCCTCTCTCATGAATTTTATATATTACATGACAATCAAAACTCCTTCGATGTTAATAGAAATTTAATCAACACCTTCTGACCAATCAGACTGAAGAGGTCAAAAGTGTGATGCTACGAATAGAACTGAACCACTTTCAGAAAAAGGGGACTTTACTGTTTCTGAAATGAAAACCCTGTGTTGTAGGGTTCTAGACAGACCATCTAAGGGTTCCCCAGAGGGACACACCCGTCTAAATGCTGCACACGCTGTAACAGCGATGTTATAAATGTTTTAAGCTCAGAGCCAAACAAATAAGACAAACATTTCCCAAACATCCATAATCCACACAATGCACTCTATGCATTTGGCTCGCTGCTCATCTTACAGCTGAAATAAGGCTGATGGTGTTTGTTGGAAACAGAGGCCTGGGTTTTAGAAAGCATCTGAAACAGCCGTAATTAGTTTGTTATTGTGGATGTCTGGTAGCCATTGTTCAGTAATCCATGTAATGGATGTTTTTAATGTCAGAAAACAAGCAAAACAGCTGTCTGGGGTTTTGTTCTTGCTGCGTGCCTCAGACTTGCGGTTCGGAAGGGGTTTGATGTGGTGCTCGGGGTTGAACGTTCCCAGACGCGTTTACGAGTTTCATGGTTTATGAGAAAGGAGTTCTCTTTGAAGAGATTTTTTTTTCAAATTGGCAATAAGAAAGAAAGAGTGACAGTGAGTGAAGGCTGTTTGTGGGTCTGGGGTTTGTGTGACAAGCAGATTACTGGCAGAACAACACGTGCTGAGCGCGAGGTGAAAACCCCACTGCTCCTGAGAACGGAGGCAGCGTTTAAGATGGCAAACAATAGAGTGATAACAAGACAGTGTGCATGCATCGCATATGTGTTTGCGGGTGTGTGTATAATTGCGTGGGCGAGAGTGAAGGGAATATCTGTGTGTGATGTGTGGGCGGGAGTAAGAGAGACAATCAAGCATCGGTGGTGCATGAGAGAAAAGAGTAACGGGGGGGAATTAGTGTGCGCGCACGTGTGTGTGTGTGTGTGTGTGTGTATTCAAATCCTACTCTGGCAGCTCTGACCGTGGCAAACTGCTACTCTGACAGAGCAGCCACACCTCCCTAGAGATTAATGCAATAACCAGCAGAAATAACCAAGCGAACCTCTAGGGAAGGAGATCGAACAAATGCATGATTAAATATCCAGTAACACTTTAATTAGCTTCTAACACTTTATTTCTCTTTGTGGCTTCTTACACAAACAGTTCACGCAAAATCCCGCAAAACCATAGTTCTGAAACGACTTCTTGCTTACTTGAAAAATTCAAATTGATGATGAATAATTTTTGATAAAATGATGTATTCTTATCATGCTGGTGTAGTGACTAAATATCATCACAGATGTAAAACACTAGTCGCGACAAAGAAATAAAGCCAAGATAGAAAAAGGGAACGTCTCTAACAAAGGAAGAAAACAAGCAATAGTGAATTATGTATGCTTTCAGAACAACTGAACTACAAAAAAAAAATCCATGAAAAAAGTTAAAACTACTAAAGAAATCAGTGTGTACTTGTATATAAAATCACAAGAGACAAAGACAAACCACTAAGGCTGTAGTACATGATTTATGCTCACTGAGGTGGTGCGTTTTACTCCAACTTAAAAGAAAAAAAAAAACAGATAAAACAAAAAAAGAAAGAAATGAAAATCACACAGTGGGTTATAAATGACAAGAGGGAACAATCTGAAAAAGAAGACAAAGCACTAGTCTCAGACTGACTATCAGCGTTAACGGCAAAAGAAAGATACTAAAATCTGAATTAAAGAAATTCTGATGAAATGAAATGCCACGTAAAAATCACAGGAGCTGAAAATCTTTTTTTTTAACAAAGGGAAAGAACAAAACGCCCATTTAGCCTGGTGGAGTGTTTGATCAGCTTGGTTCATAGAGAAGCTCTTGAATTAGTTGACGGCTCTTCTGCCTTTTCACACTTTCTCAAGTGGAAAGAGCGCACACAAGTGTGCGCACACACACGTTCATCTTACTATCCTTTTGAGGACCTTCCACCTAATTAATACACCTAAATCTAACCTCGATCTTAACATCAATAACCAAAAAGGAAGCTTTTGGGATATTTAAGCTGTTATTGTGGTCGTTTTAATACATTATATTGACTTTTTGTGAAATTATAACATTGTTCTTCCATTACCGGACCAGCCTAAATGTTTCCACAAGGTCTAAACTGGGAGACAATTGCTGTCTTTGTGAGGACATTTGGTCCCCACTGAGATATAAAAACACGGACACACGAGAGCGCGCGCACGCGCACACACACACACGGGTGCGCGCACACACAGCAGTGCAGCTGCTGATGAGGAGCTCGAGCTCGTTTTAAAATGGGAATAGGCAAAATAATAATAATAATAATAATAATAATAATAAATATTCATTTAGGAGTCCTTTTCAGGCTTTTTACAGAAATGACACACCTGAATTGCAAGGCAAGCAGCCGGAAAAGCTTTTACTAAAAAACACACAACTCAGAAACGTCCATTCAGAGGAAAGAGAGAGAGAGGAAAAAAAGAGAGAGAGAGAAAAGAGGAAAGCCGTAAAGGAATGAAGGGTCATGTTGTAGTACTTCAGGTTCACGATAACATACTACACACTGTAACTAATAGCAACAAGATGACAAACAAACAAACAAACAAATACATAAAACTCTCAACTAATTCCCACCCGTTCTTGTTTAAACTTCCTTACTCGCTTCTCCAAGCATTTGTTTGACCCTTAGCAGGTATTTAAACCACACAAACGTCGCCAAGTTGTGAAAGTTTGCCTGAGGTATTATCTGAGGTAATAACGGTAATAACCGTCAACACATTTAAAAACACAAATCCTTCTCGCATAGCGATAAAGACTACTTACTTTATTTATTTCAGCACCGCCGAGTTTTCATTCCCTTCACCCGTGAAGGATATAGAGCGAGTCTGTCCTCTTTGTGTGTGTGTGTGGTGGGTTTTTTTAAATATATTTATTGTTTTTTTTAATTTTTAAAACTCCGAAGCGTCTGAGAGAGCAAACTCCCAACTCTCACACAGCGCACAAATCCCATCGCGTGCGCGAGCTCACTGGGCTCGAGCGTTTAAAAGAGCAGCGCGACGCGAGCCGAGCCGAGTCGAGCCGAGCCTCGTGCGCCTGGGCGGGGCTTTCGGCAGCAAAAGGGGCGGTGTATGCAAATTAACATTCAATTGTCCTTATCTGAAACAAGTGTACTGTATTTAAAGTAGAAAGCCACGCCCACTATTCTCCAGAGAGAGAGAGATCCTGATTTATTTTAATGCCACAATTCTTTAGCAGTGTAGAGACGGCCATTTTAGGTGTTTCTTGAGAATTAGTTCTTCTTCTTCTCTACCACTTTCATGTCCTCTCTCACCACATCCATGTATCTCCTATTTGGCCATCCTTGTTTTCGTGTGCCTGGCAGCTCCATCCTCAACGTTCTCCTTCCAACATGCTCTGCATCTCTTCTCAGGATGTGCCCGTACCATCTCAGTCTCATCTCTCTTAGCTAAGGCCCCGGTCACACCGCCCGAACTTTGCTGGAGCGTTCCTGGAGCGGTGAAAAAAATTCATCACCGCTCGTAACCGTTCACCACCGTTTAACAAAAGTTGGCCCCCGTTAAAGCAACGCCGTATACGCTCGGCCACCGCTGATGTTTCTCGAGGGGCCCTCCTACCGCTCTGAAAGTTTTGAGCTGCACAAAATATTGCGAGTGGTGAGGAGGGGGGCAATTTTCCGCCCCGGCAACGTTCACCCCCGCTCCACCAACGCCCAGTCAAAGTTTGGCACCGCTAGACGCAAGTTCGTGGACGCTTGGGTCCGCTAGGCCAACGCAGAATTCTTGAACGCTGGACCACCGCTGCTTCGCCAGCGTTGCCCGGGCGGCGATTAAACGTTGCACAAACTTCGGTGTAGCGGTTGTAAGCGTTTTACGAGCAGACACGGGGTTGCTGGAACGGTGTCGGGCGTTGAAGCAGCTATCCATGGCGGCGATTAACTTTGGTTTGGCGTTGGTATAGAGGTGTCGGAGCGGGACCAGAATTTGGCTATAAATATGGGGAGAAATGGACCAGGAGCTCATTTGGAATCGATCTGCCGTTGAGTTCAGACCTCATCTATATCGAATTTGCTCAAAGTTACAGTAAAACTGCATCACCATGGATGCTGAGAGACTTGCTATGATTGGTGCTAAACCAACTTTGTACCCCCGCCGAGCCAAAGCCCGCATGCGCAGAACGCCGCTATACCAACGCTCGCGTCACCGCTAAACCAACGCTCGTTACCGCTAAACCAATGCTAAAGCAACGCCGGCTTCAGCGGTGCACCGCTAAGCCAATGCCCGTGTTTTCGATTTTTTTCCCTATTTTGTGCGCGGTGACGAGCGTTGTCGAAATTCGGCCCCCCCCACCGTTCAAGGAACGCTCCAGCAAAGTTCGGGCGGTGTGACCAGGGCCTTACTTCCCTGTCTGTCCCTCTGATGTGCTCGTTCCTTATCCTGTCCAACCTCCCATCGCAAACCTTGACATCCTCAACTCCGCCACCTCCAACTTTGCTTCCTGTCTCTTCGTTAAGGGTACGGCCTCCAATCCATAATCACAGCTGGTCTTACTACTGTCTTATACATCTTACCTTTTACTTTTGCTGGGACTTTCTGATCACAAATGAATTAATTCTTGAGAATTAGTTAAGTGTAATATTTTTTAAGAAGAAGAAACCTTGGCGGCAAGGTGGTGTAGTGGTTAGCGCTGTCGCCTCACAGCAAGAAGGTCCGGGTTCGAGCTCCGTGGCCGACGAGGGCCTTTCTGTGCGGAGTTTGCATGTTCTCCCCGTGTCCGCGTGGGTTTCCTCCGGGTGCTCCGGTTTCCCCCACAGTCCAAAGACATGCAGGTTAGGTTAACTGGTGACTCTAAATTGACCGTAGGTGTGAATGTGAATGGTTGTCTGTGTCTATGTGTCAGCCCTGTGATGACCTGGCGACTTGTCCAGGGTGTACCCCGCCTTTCGCCCGTAGTCAGCTGGGATAGGCTCCAGCTTGCCTGCGACCCTATAGAACAGGATAAAGCGGCTAGAGATAATGAGATGAGATGAGAAGAAACCTTTATTTGTCACATGCACACTTCAAGCACAGTGAAATTCATCCTCTGCATTTAACCCATCTGAAGCAGTGAACACACACACACACGCACCCAGAGCAGTGGGCAGCCACACTAGAGCACCCGGGGAGCAGTCAGGGGTTCGGTACCTTGCTCAAGGGCATTTCAGCCCAAGGCCGCCCCACGTTAACCTAACTGCATGTCTTTGGACTGTGGGGGAAACCGGAGCACCCGGAGGAAACCCACGCAGACACAGGGAGAACATGCAAACTCCACACAGAAAGGCCCTCGCAGGCCGCTGGAATCAAACCCAGAACCTTCTTGCTGTGAGGCGACCGTGCTAACCACTACACCACCGTGCCGCCCCACATTTATGCAGTGAGGATCTCATTAAAATCTCATGTGATCCTGGTTACAGCCCTGATGCTGGAAAATTGAAATGAACAGGGGAAAAAAAGGAATTACAATAATTAAATAATTAATATAGAGGTTTAATATAGAGTAAGAAAGAAAAAAAAACTATTCATCACACACTTGTGAAATTCCTCTCTGCATTTAACCCGTCTGAAGCAGTGAACACACACATGCATACACACACGTGAACAATGAGCACACACACATACCCAGAGCAGTCGGCAGCCATGCTAACAGCGCCCGGGGAGCAGTTGGAGTTAGGTGTCTTTGCTCAAGGCACCTAACTCCCATATTAACCTAACCGCATGTCTTTGGACTGTGGGGGAAACCAGAGCACCCGGAAGAAACCCACGCAAACATGGGGAGAACCTGCAAACTCCACACAGAAAGGCCCTCGCCGGCCGCTGGGCTCAAACCCAGGACCTTCTTGCTGTGAGGCGACCGTGCCGCCCATGAGTATGTTAATGGTTCAAAATGGCATGTTGAGTGTGTGTGTGTGTGTGAGAGAGAGGTTTAAAAGCTCATGTTTATGACTGCACTTATTTATTTATTTATTTTAGTCCTTTCTTGTTTGCCATAGTGATGGATAGCTTGACGGACGAAGTGAGGCAAGAGTCACCATGGAACATGATGTTTGCGGATGATATTGTGATGTGTGGGGAAAGTAGAAAGGAGGTTGAGTTGGGTTTGGAGAGATGGAGGTATGCATTGGAACGAAGAGGAATGAAGGTGAGCAGTAGCAAAACAGAATACATGTGCATCAATGAGAATGGGGATGAGAGTGTAGTGAAGATGCAAGGAGTAGATGTAAAGAAAGTTGGTGAATTCAAATACCTGGGGTCAACTGTGCAGGAAAATGGGGGCTGCGATGGTGAGGTGAGAAAGAGAGAGCAGGCAGGGTGGAGCAGTTGGAGAAGGATTTCGGGAGTCATTTGTGGTCGGAAAGTCCCAGCAAAAGTGAAAGGTAAGATGTATAAGACAGTAGTGAGACCAGCTGTGATGTATGGATTGGAGACCATACCCTTAACGAAGAGACAGGAGGCAAAGTTGGAGGTGGCGGAGTTGAGGATGTTAAGGTTTGCGATGGGAGGTTGGACAGGATAAGGAACGAGCACATCAGAGGGACAGACAGCACATATGGAGAGCTTGGGAATTAAGCTAAGAGAGATGAGACTGAGATGGTGCGGGCACATCCTGAGAAGAGATGCAGAGCATGTTGGAAGGAGAATGTTGAGGATGGAGCTGCCAGGCACACGAAAACGAGGAAGGCCAAAGAGGAGATACATGGATGTGGTGAGAGAGGACATGAAAGTGGCAGGTGTGGTAGAGAAGGATGCAGAAGACAGGGAGCAATGGAGACGAAAGATCCGCTGTGGCGACCCCTAATCGGGAGCAGCCAAAAGAAGAAGATGGTTTTATTTAATTATTGTAATTCCTTTTTTTTCCTGTTCATTTCAATTTTCTAGCATCAGGGCTGTAACCAGGATCACATGAGATTTTAATGAGATCCTCACTGCATAAATGTGTCAGTTAATATATGAGAGCCAAATGTGTACTACATCAGCTGCTAATTTCAGATCCTCATAATATGGTCCTTCCATTCTTACATGCACTGTAGTTAGACTGTTTCATTTTGCGGAGTTCATAAATGAAATAGTTAACAAAAGAGTTTTCATATTCGTATTGAATTTGACAAATGGAGACGCTAGAAAACTACGTAAGGGGTAGACTTAAACAAAAACAAACAGACAAACAAACAAATAAATAAATGAAAAGTTGTGCAGAGCAAGATACAGCCGAAAATCACAAACAAACGAAAGTTATGGCCGATTAGATGTTTTTACAAGATTTGATCTTGGTGACCTTGACCCACCAAAAACTAATGATGTCTTTCGCTACGTTCACACTGCAAGGCTTAATGCTCAATTCCGATTTTTTTGTGAAATCCGATTTTTTTGTGAGGTCGTTCACATTAACAAACATATGCGACTTGTATGTGATCCTCAGTATGAACAAAAAGCGACCTAAAAGTGTTCCGCATGCGCATTGCACGATACGATGACGTCACACGCAGTGAGCATGGCCAGTGTTTACGGAAGTAAAACCGCCCGGTTGCGGTATGACTCATCCAATCTAGCTTGAATAGCTGCATCCCCCCAAATGGAAATCAGCTCCCTAACCTCTGCGTCCTTCCATTGAGAAGATTCAGAACCTTCACAGCCCGAAGCGTCCCTCGCATTGATGTCATGCGCAGGGGCGCAGATACGTTTTTTGAACTGGGGGGGACAAAAAACTGGGGGGGGACAAAGCTGCCAGCAAACCAACCCCAACCCCGATATGCCTGTCAAACTTGTTGTGGGTTACCATAGCAACCAATCTCAAGCTCGCAACCTGTGCAGTCTGCGCAGCTCAACCAACCGAATATCAGTCTTTGTTTTATGTGAATTGTTGCAACTATGTATACACTGCTGTGCACCTCAATAAACCGAATGGTAATTAGTCTTTTGATTTTTCCGTGAGGTTTGCCTTATGCAAAGTGGGGGGGGGGACCGAATGAAGTGAATTTAAATCTGGGTGGGACGAATCCCACCCTCTATCTGCGCCCGTGATTATGTGCCATGTTGTTGTAACTTTTTTTGAGAGACCCGCCGCCTACTTCAGCGCAGAATAGTGACGTTTGTGGCTTGTTGATGACGTGTAAGTCGGATGAATGCGACCTGGCGGTTCAGACTGAAGTCGCATATGAAAAGAGCGGATAGGAATCGGAATTAGGACCACATATCCAAACGGCCTGGGTCGGATTTGAAAAAATCGGATCTGTGTCGTTCATATTGTCAATAAAAGATCGGATACAGATCACATATGGGCGAAAAGATCGGATTTGAGTCACTTCAGCCTGCAGTGTGAACATAGCCTTTGTGTGACCCTAGTGAGTTGTCCTGTCCATTTTGGTGAAGATTGGTCAAGAAATGACGACACTAGAGCACAAACAAACAAGCAAAAACAAATGGACAGATCAACGTACTTGCAAAAATCTTTGATTTTCGCAAGTAACAAACCTTATGGCATTACTGATATAGCTAATTTTATTATATCCACATTCACTGGATATGAGCAAATCGCACGCTCTGACTGGCTATTCTACTACTAAAGGCCAATTTATGCTGACAACCCAGTCCTCGCAGATAGCGTCGCAGACAGTGTCTGCGTAGCCCCCCCCCTTTCGCAGAAGCTCTGCGCGCACCTCCCAAAAATTGTGACCACCGCAGAAGCCTCGCAGACAGCGTCGCAGACAAGAGGGCTCTGATTGGTCCACTCTACATCCGCTGTACACGCACTTCCGCTTCCCTACTTTCCCGGTTTGTTTTGTTTTCACGACCGCCATTTTTAAAAACACGAGCGAAGATGGAGCAGCACGAAGAGCGGTTGATCGAGGAAGTGAGGAAGTACGGACATCTATACGACTCCAGTTCTAGTCATTATAAGTAACCGGAGGATAAACACTCCACTAACCACACCCACCAACTACTCCTAGCGACTTCGCGCCCCCTTGCGTTGTGGCGGTGAATAACATCGCGCACGCCTATTACTCCCCGCTCAACGATAAATTACAACTGTCTGCGAAAAGCTATCTGCGAAAGCCTTGTCGCAAGAGCATGCAGAGGCCTTAAGGCTATCAGCTCATATACCATGAGTAGAGAAAAACAAAATGGCGGAGCGTATTGCTGAACCAACCGAGGACGAAATAAAAACTCGACTCGAAAAACAAAACCCCAAAAAATACAAACAAGCAACAAAATATGGAAAAAAAGTATTTGATGGTAAGAATGTATATCTTTTTATTTTTCAAGAATTATTATTACAGCATTTTTCACAAATTGCTCCTGTCATTTCACCGGTTTGTTTACATTCTAAGCGGAAACGATTTTGTCAAATGTTTTGCATGAAGTTTTTATTTATCGACTTTACAAAAAAATAAAAATAAAAATGCTCTGGCTCTCAAAATCCAGTGAATGTGGATTGAATAAAACAGTTATTCCACTCAATCTCGTTGTACATGGCTTATAGCTGACGAGGCACGTCAGCTCATGTACGACTCGATTTCATGGAATAACTGTTAAATAGCCATGAGTGTTGCATTCAAAATAACTTATTATATGGCACAAGCTACTTCCGGTAAAATCGTGTGCTCTGATTGGCTCCTTGGCAGGCAGTATTTTCCCGTAATGCCCGTGAGCGATTACGGACTTTCTTTCCAAGGTGCAGGCTTTCAATGTTGCAAAAAACAAACAAAAACAACAAAAAAGATTAATTGGAAATCAAACCAGAATCAAAAACGGCCGAAAAACACAAAAGACAAACAAGAGTCACCTAGTTATTCTAGAAACGAGCAACAAAGAGCATTCAGAATCCGTTAAAGTGCCATTCCACCATTGGATGTATTCTTTGGCATAAAATACAATACATTTTATGACAACATGACTAGACAGAGAAATCTTTTAGCTTCAAAATGATATTTTTCATTATCTCTAGCGTCAAACATAATTTTTTGACAACGACAAGTATATTAATTTTGCGACCAAAGTCACCTACCCTTTTAATTTCCGCGCGGTAGTGAAACGTGATGTCATCGGCAGGTTCCCCTTCTTGTGTACCACGTGTCGGTCTATTTTTAGACCAGGAAACCCCCAAAGTGAGAGAGTCATTTCTCCTCGTATATGGGGGCCAAAAAAATTGCGAAAAATTTTGAGTTAATCTTTCAGTTAGCTAGATTTATTGGTATTAGCTAGATTTATTGGTATTATTTTTATCGCGTTCTATCCGCCATTGCTGATAATATGTGCCACGTCACACGGTACACAAGAAGGGGAACCTGCCGATGACATCACGCGCGGAAATTAAAAGGGTAGGTGACTTTGGTCGCAAAATTAATATACTTGTCGTTGTCAAAAAATTATGTTTGATATATCATTTTGAAGCTAAAAGATTTCTCTATCTAGTGATACCATTTATATATGTTGTCAAAATATATTGTATTTTATGCCAAAGAATACATCCAATGGTGGAATGGCACTTTAACCACAATTCAGGTTTGAAACCGCTAGTTGTTTATTCTGCATGCGTGACTCAACTACGTTACAAATATGATGTGACTGAAAGCAGCGCCACGCCTCATTATAATGACCGTCTATTTTAATCTTAGAAATAAAAAAAGCCATATAATAAACTCCTTATTAACCTCGCTTGCCTGGTCTTTATGGGAAAATATCAGACCGTAAAGACCTCACGCTCAGTTAATAAGTGGTTAATAATACGCATCATATTAAGAATAGTGTAGAAAAAAAAATCAATATAAATGTAACCAGTAGACATATTGAAAGTTAGCAGGATGACATGAGTGTGACATACATGATGTACAATACAGAATAAAAAGCTTTCTAGACATGATGTTTGTAGCTACACCTGATCATACATAAGCCAAGGTTGCATTTGCTTATTGAATATTTCTTGAATGCTGAATTTTCTTCCTGAATATTCGATTGCGGATCTTTTACTCAAAATGAATAGCCACATAATTATGTAATAACACAATACGAGCATAAAAACTTCCAGCTAGAAATCAAAATCATGATACAAAGGCAGGTAATGTTTATTTCACCCTACGTTGTCCTTTTTTTGTCATCCTCATTCTTGTCCCCTTTTCTTTTTTGATTTCTCTTTTTTTATTAAACCTGCTAGATAAAGCCTCCTGGCTTACAAGGATTTGGTAAACAGAGCAAAAAACATTGTGTTCAGTGCTAAGGTCAATAACCTACAGCAGATTCTGTTCATCTATCCCGCTGAGGATAGTTGCCAGGGTTACCTAGGAGACAGGCCACACCCACTTGAAAAAAAAAACTGTATTTGAAGGCCTTTGAAGTAATTACTCTTAGAATAAAATAATAATAATAATAATAATAATAATAATAATAATAATAAACCATTAATTATGTGAATGTGCAAGTGCCAGGTTTTGCATTGAACTGTAGGCTACATACTACATACAATAATAATTATATTACTCATTTATTAACATCACAGCGGTCTAATACAACAATTTAGCTTTCCTTACCTAAGGTGTGAATTTAAACTCGGCTTGTGCTTACATTCGGACGTCCTCCTGTACGCCGCAGTTTGGGTAAGCAGATGGTTTTTTGGCACATGACTTGCCTTCGTTAAACCAGGGCTTGACATTCGACATGAAACAGTGTTGAACTCAAAATGTGTCGGATTTAATAGATTACTGCACATCCCTTTGGAGCCTGTCTGTGTAATGGGACACAGCTGTGATGAATTTCCCACGATGTCAAACTTCCACTAACAAACAGGTACAAAAAAAATTAAGTCAAAATATGGATATGCATTAAAAGGTTTTTAATGGAAAAAATGGAATGGATCCAAACTAAAGAAGTTGTGTTAACACTGCCTCGGTGTGTGTGTGTGTGTGTGTGTGTGTGTGTGTGTGTGTGTGTGTGTGTGTGTGTAAGAGAATCAGAGACAGAAAGAGAAAAAAGGAAGTAGGAAGAGAGAGTAGATTAAATGTAAAGGTGAGACAGTTGTGTATATAGAGACAGAGAGAGAGAAAGAGAGTGAGTGACAGGGGCAGTGGACTGGACGGCTCCCTGGTGGGAGACAGAGGACGAGCTCAGCTGGGAGTGTTTGGCCAGCAGTGACGAGCCTCATCAAACTGCTCATAAAATATTAATCACACTCACAAAGCGCCTCCATCACACACTCCAGGCAGACAAGGAAGAGGAGGAGGAGGAGGATGAAGACGAGAGAGAGAGACTATAGGAAAAAGAGGCGAGGCAGAGAGACAGAGGTAAAGTGGAGGAGGTAGAGAGAGGTGGACAGCTTGAAAAAAAGGAGTAAATGAAAGAAAGGAAGGAAAAGAGAGGAAGTGACTGAAGATGAGGGAGACAATGGGACTATGCAAGAAACAGGAGAAAGGAACAAAGGAAAGACAGAGGAAAAGACGGACAGAAGAAAGACAGGTTGGGAAGAAACAGAGAGAGAGAGGAGAAGATGGAAAGAGAGTGAGAAGAAGTGATAAGAAACAGAGGGAAGAGAAATGGATAGAGGAAAAGAAAAAGGCAAGATTGAGGAAGAGAGGAAAAGGGGTAGAATAAGAGCTGGAGAATTGAAAGAGGAAAAGAAAGGAGAGATGGAGGAAGAGTGGGGTTGGAAGAGGATGGAGAAGAAAGAGAAATGAAAAAAGAAGGAGAAAAAGAGTGGTGATGAGAGAGAGAGAGACTATAGGGAAAAGAGGCGAGGCAGAGAGACAGAGGTAAAGTGGAGGAGGTAGAGAGAGGTAGACAGCTTGAAAAAAGAAAGGAGTAAATGAAAAAAGGAAGGAAAAGAGAGGAAGTGACTGAAGATGAGGGAGACAATGGGACTATGCAAGAAACAGGAGAAAGGGACAAAGGAAAGACAGAGGAAAAGACGGACAGAAGAAAGACAGGTTGGGAAGAAACAGAGAGAGGAGAAGATGGAAAGAGAGTGAGAAGAAGTGATAAGAAACAGAGGGAAGAGAAATGGATAGAGGAAAAGAAAAAGGCAAGATTGAGGAAGAGAGGAAAAGGGGTAGAATAAGAGCTGGAGAATTGAAAGAGGAAAAGAAAGGAGAGATGGAGGAAGAGTGGGGTTGGAAGAGGATGGAGAAGAAAGAGAAATGAAAAAAGAAGGAGAAAAAGAGTGGTGATGAGAGAGAGAGAGAGAGAGAGAGAGAGAGAGAGAGAGAGAGAGACTATAGGAAAAAGAGGCGAGGCAGAGAGACGGAGGTAAAGTGGAGGAGGTAGAGAGAGGTAGACAGCTTGAAAAAAGAAAGGAGTAAATGAAAAAAGGAAGGAAAAGAGAGGAAGTGACTGAAGATGAGGGAGACAATGGGACTATGCAAGAAACAGGAGAAAGGGACAAAGGAAAGACAGAGGAAAAGACGGACAGAAGAAAGACAGGTTGGGAAGAAACAGAGAGAGAGGAGAAGATGGAAAGAGAGTGAGAAGAAGTGATAAGAAACAGAGGGAAGAGAAATGGATAGAGGAAAAGAAAAAGGCAAGATTGAGGAAGAGAGAAAAGGGGTAGAATAAGAGCTGGAGAATTGAAAGAGGAAAAGAAAGGAGAGATGGAGGAAGAGTGGGGTTGGAAGAAGATGGAGAAAGAAAGAGAAATTTAAAAAGAAGGAGAAAAAGTGGTGATGAGAGAGAGAGAGACTATAGGAAAAAGAGGCGAGGCAGAGACAGAGGTAAAGTGGAGGGGGTAGAGAGAGGTGGACAGCTTGAAAAAAGAAAGGAGTAAATGAAAGAAAGGAAGGAAAAGAGAGGAAGTGACTGAAGATGAGGGAGACAATGCAAGAAACAGAAGAAAGGGACAAAGGAAAGACAGAGGAAAAGATGGACAGAAGAAAGACAGGTTGGGAAGAAACAGAGAGAGAAGATGGAAAGAGAGCTAGAAAAAGTAATGAGAAATAGAGGGCGACAACAAGGGAAGAGAATGGGATAGAGGAAAGGAAAAGGCAAGCTTGAGGAAGAGAGAAAAGGGGTAGAATAAGAGCTGGAGAAATGAAAGAGGAAAAGAAAGATGGAAGAAGCGTGGGGTGGAAAGAGGATGGAGAAAGAAAGAAATGAAAAAAGAAGGAGAAAAAGATTGGTGATGGGGAGAGAGAGAGAGAGAGAGAGAGAGAGAGAGAGAGAGAGAAACAGGGGACGGAAAAGTATTTAAAGCAGAAGAAAGGGTGATAAAGAAAAAGAGATAAAGGAAAAGAGCCTGAAGCAGATGAAAGTAAGAAGTAAGTGTGATGGAGAAAGATAAAGGGAAAGACGGTGATGGAGGAAGAGGGCAAAAAGCAGAAGAAGGGGTGGTAGAGAAAAAGAGATAAAGGAAGTGAGCCAAAAGAAAAGCTAAAGTGATGGTGAAAGAAAGAGGAGGAGAGAGAGCGAGAAAGAGAAGCTAAAGCAGAAGAAGGGGTGATGAATAATAAAAAAAAAGATAAGGAAGAACGCCGCCAAAAATAAAAGAAAGGGTTAATTAGGGAGAGAAAGTGAAAGAGATGGAAGAAGAGAGTTAAAAACAAGAGAAATGATGGAGAAAGAGAGAGGAAATACAGGAGGTGTGCTGGAGACAGATTGAATGCAAGGAGGAGAGGTAATGAATGGCCGGACGGGTGGAGGAGGGGTGTGTGTGTGTGTGTGTGTGTAGGGGGGGTAGGGGTCACATGCTGTAATTGGGAGGGAATCTGTGTGACACAGAGGAAAGCATTATTGGCAGGTGGAACAAAAATGTACGCTTCTCTGAAATAATGAAGAGGAGAGAGAGAGAGAGAGAGAGAGAGAGAGAGAGAGAGAGAATAAGGACACAGAAGCCACAGAGCTACAGGAAATAACATCAGCTTGTTCTCAATTAATAGCAATTGCCTTTCACTAAAATGGTGTCTTTTTTAAAATACAGCAATTAGGAGTCAGGAATAGCAGCAGCAGTTTGCGTGTGTGTGTATATGTGTGTGTGTGTGTGTGTGTGTGTGTGTGTGTGTGTGTGTGGCCAACACAAAATCGAACAATGGAGGATTTGTTAGGAGGATGTTACTCTGCTCCCTTACACACATACACACTCACACACGCCAAGGACACTCTCAAAAGAGTACACACACACACACACACACACACACACACACACGCGTGCACACACAGACACCATACACACAGAGAAGCATATATTTATTCACTCTATTCATTTCTCCATCTGTGCAGCCATTCATTTGTTCTTTATTGATCCATCCAAACACCCATACATTTATCCACCCATTTATCCATCTACCTATTCATTTATCCACCTGTACATGCATCCACCCATACATCCTTACATCCATCCAACCATACATCCATCTAGCATCCATCCATACATGTATCCACCCATACATCCATCTAGCCATCCAACCACCTGTACCTGCATATAGCCATACACCTATCCATCCATCCATCCATCCATCCATCCATTTGTACATCTGTTCATCTGCACATCCATCTGTCCATCCATCCAACCTCCCATACATGTACTGTATCCAACCATCTGTACATCCATCCATCCACCTGAACATTCATCTATCCATCCATCCAACCATCCATGCACATATCCATCCATACACCCATCTATCCATCCAATCACTTGTACATCTGTTCTCCTGTACATCCATCTATCTAACCTCCCATACATGTATCCAACCATTCCGACACCCATCCATCCATCCATCCATCCATCCGTCAATCTATCGATCCATCCAACCATTCGTACATCCATCCATCCATCCATCCATCAAACTATCCATCCATTCGTCCATTCATCCAACCATCCGAGCATGTATCCATCCATACTTCCATCTATCCATCCATCCAACCATCTGTACATGCATCCGTCCATCCAACTATCCATCCATTCATCCATTCACCTGAACATCCATCCATACATCGATCCTTCTATCCACCAATCCTTACATCCACCCACCTTGCATTCATCCATCCACTCGTGCATCCATTCATCCATCTATCCATCCATACATTTCCCTCCATTCATTCATAACTCACCCCACCCACTCATCCATCCACCAATCCATTCATAATTCATCCACCCACTCATCCATTCATTGATAACTATTCATCTATCCATTCTTTCATATATATCTGTCAATTCATCCATTCATCCTTCCACCCTGCTCTGCCAATCCATCCATCCATCCATCCATCCATCCATCCACCCATCTTGTCACTTTCTTACAGCATGCATTAATTCATCAGTTCATCCATCTAATCACTCTCTTAAAACATATATTAATTCATGCATGCATGCATCCATCCATCATTTGTATTCTTATCTATCTATCCATCTATTCACTCTCTAAGAATCCATAAATCTTTCTCTCTCTGTATATGTATATATAATATACAGTCTCGCCATCCATCAATACATCCATCCATGGTGTATTCTGTCTATTTAATGAGTAAAATACTATATAGGAGAAGGTGCTAAACAATTAACAACACACACACATTTTATTATGTTATGTGGCGAGTTCTAAAAGGAACACAAAAAGCAACATAAATGAGCAAAATAAAGAGCAGACAGTTTGAAACAAATATCAGTTTCCTCTTGTGGTTAGTAAGGTGAGAGCTCTGCTTGCATGCAGCATGTGGTTTGGCTTTTATGCATCTAAAGAAAAAAAGTTCTACATCTGTAAGCTTGACTTGTGAAAAACGTCATATACATATATAAAATAGCGAGATAAGTTTATTAACACCACAGTGCAAAACATCAGATGTGGGAAATGATACAACACACACATACAGTATTCTATATAACACACACACACACAACTGTATAACAGTGCACATGTTCGTGATTAAAATCTGCTACAGAGTTCTGACTAAAGATTTTTTTTTTACTTTAGATTCATCTGATGTTCTATTTTCTAGCTAGTTAGTGCTTAACAAAATGATGTCACAGGGTTGATAATCCCACTCATATTTGATATGTAGGATCTGAATAATGGTTTTAATTACACAATACAAGAGTTTAGCCAAATTAGGTATGCTAGCTACTTAGCGTAACTCATGTTACCATGAAGTAGCTAGCAAAGCTTACTAGCAAACATTAGGTAAACTATTATTTTATATAATTATTCCAAAACAGCATTCAAATCCACCACCAAGTCGACTAAGGTTTTGCAGGTAAGGCTTAAACACGACAAGTTGTGCCGTTATCGGAAAATAATCAACGATAGGTTCGTGTGACATGGTGCGACATGAAGCAGATTTACTGTTACCGTCCTGAGGTAGATTATTTCATCCTAAAGTGTTTTATTCCACTTATACCACAACAATTTACAAGTACTATCTATCTATCTATCTATCTATCTATCTATCTATCTATCTATCTATCTATCTATCTATCTATCTAAATAAATGACACACCAGATTATTATCTGTTTATAGTAACATTTATGGAAGTTTCTTTTATCACTTATAGAAGCTATAAATATG
The DNA here is from genome assembly GCF_027579695.1 of Neoarius graeffei. Taxonomy (NCBI): domain Eukaryota; kingdom Metazoa; phylum Chordata; class Actinopteri; order Siluriformes; family Ariidae; genus Neoarius; species Neoarius graeffei. The sequence goes on from NC_083578.1 coordinate 83,927,745, forward strand.
CATTCCCTCACCAGTCTCTATTTTTTTGCTTCTCTCTTGAAATTAATTAAAAAAAACAAAAACCACCATGTCATGCTGCCTAGAAACCACAAACGTCAAGTCCTCTGTTCTGAAGACTTTCATGTGGAGGAAAACCTACTGACTGTCACAAAAAAGCACTGACACTGGAGACTCCTTCCATAAATACTAAATAAACATCTCCTTAATGAAAACTTCACCATAATCTTTTTTAACTCATTCCCTACAGCAAGCCGCTGACAGCGGCTCGGCGAATTTTCCCATTCCCTACGGAAAGACGGTACTATTGGCTTTGGTGACGTCATACGGAATTCCCTCGGAAACTCCCATAATAAAGCAGTACACGTGTATTTGACCAATCAGAGCCGTAGAGGACTGCACATAGACCACATTTGGATATTACAATTAGCGGGAAACCCCAGAAGTCATGCGTAGGGAAGGTTTATTATAGCAGGTATAGACTGCTATAATATTATTATAGTATTCATCTCATCTCATCTCATTATCTCTAGCCGCTTTATCCTTCTACAGGGTCGCAGGCAAGCTGGAGCCTATCCCAGCTGACTACGGGCGAAAGGCGGGGTACACCCTGGACAAGTCGCCAGGTCATCACAGGGCTGACACATAGGCACAGACAACCATTCACACTCACATTCACACCTACGCTCAATTTAGAGTCACCAGTTAACCTAACCTGCATGTCTTTGGACTGTGGGGGAAACCGGAGCACCCGGAGGAAACCCACGCGGACACGGGGAGAACATGCAAACTCCGCACAGAAAGGCCCTCGCCGGCCCCGGGGCTCGAACCCAGGACCTTCTTGCTGTGAGGCGACAGCGCTAACCACTACACCACCGTGCCGCCTTATTATAGTATTATAATATTATAATATAATATTATGACTGATGCTTGTGAAACCTACCATACTTTAGAATTATACAAAAATAATTCCATATTTAGAAAGGATAGGTTTCAAGGACTCGGTAAATGTATACTTTTCTACCTCTAAAATAATTTGTTATGGAGATAGAGACATTTAACTGAATGTACCTATTAAATTCGTGATTTTCACAAAAAGTATTCCGTCAAAACGTGACTGAAAAAAATTGGAGTATTCCGTAAGGAATGGGTTAAATATGTTTTTTAAATCTGTTTATGTGGAGCATCTGCCATTCAAGTCTCTATATACATTGTTACTATAGAAATGACAAGCATTTTAATATTAATTACTGCCAGAGCTGCTGTTAAAGACACGAATCAACACCTTTGGTCCTTCGGTGTAGTTAGAGCTACAGCTGGAGTTTGCTAGCAACACTTTTTAACCTAGGTTTTTTTTTTTTAAATAAACTAAATATGTACATCCCCAATTCCAAAAAAAGTTGGGACACTGTATAAAACGTATAAAAAGATTTGCAAATCATGGAAACCCTATATTTCATTGACAGTAGTACAAAGACAACATATCAAATGTTGAAACTGAGAAATTTTTTATTGTTTTTTAAAAAAATAGATGCTCATTTTGAATTTGATGTCAGCAGCACATTTCAGAAAAGCTGGGACAGGGGCAACAAAAGACTGAAAAAGTTGTGTAATGCTAAAAAAAAACAACCTAATTTGGTTCATTGGAAACTGGTCAGTAACATGACTGAGTATTAAAAGAGCATCCCAGAGAGGCGGAGTCTCTCAGAAGTAAAGATGGGGAGGGGTTCACCGCTCTGTGAAAGACTGCGTGGGCAAACAGTGCAACAATTTAAGAATAACGTTCCTCAATGTAAAATTGCAAAGAATTTGTGGATCACATCATCTGTGGTCCATAATATCATTAAAAGATTCAGAGAATCTGGAGAAATCTCTGTAGACAAGAGACAAGGCTGAAAACTAACATTGGATGCCTGTGATCTTCAGATCCTCAGGAGACACTGCATTAAAAGCAGACATGTGTCTGTAGTGGAAATCACTGTATGGGCTCAGGAACACTTCAGAAAACCATCGTCTGTGAAAACAGTTCATTACTACATCTACAAATGCAAGTTAAAACCAGATATAAACAATATCCAAAAACACCGCCACCTTCTCTGGGCCTGAACTCTTTTACGATGGACTGAGGCGAAATGGAAAGTTGTCCCGAGGTCTGATGAATCAAAAGTAGAAATTCTTTTCAGAAATTATGGACACCACGTCCTCCAGGCTAAAAAGGAGAGGGACCATCCGGCTTGTTATCAGTACACAGTTCAAAAGCCAGCATCTGTAATGGTATGATGGTGCATTAGTGCACATGACACGGGTAGCTTGTACATCTGGGAAGGCATCATTAATGCTGAATGATATAAACATGTTTCAGAGCAATATGCTGCCATCCAGACAAAATCTTTTTCAGGGAAGGCCTTCCTTCTTTCAGCAAGACAATGCCAAACTGCTTTCTGCACATATTAAAACTGCATGGCTCCATAGTAAAAAAAAAAAAAAAAAAAAAAAAAAGAGTCCAGGTGCTAAACCGGCCTGCCTGCAGTCCAGACCTGTCTCCCATTTAAAACATCTCATCTCTAGCTGCTTTATCCTGTTCTACAGGGTCGCAGGCAAGCTGGAGCCTATCCCAGCTGACTACGGGCGAAAGGCGGGGTACACCCTGGACAAGACGCCAGGTCATCACAGGGCTGACACAGATACAGACAACCATTCACACTCACATTCACACCTACGGTCAATTTAGAGTCACCAGTTAACCTAACCTGCATGTCTTTGGACTGTGGGGGAAACCGAAGCACCCGGAGGAAACCCACGCGGACACGGGGAGAACATGCAAACTCCGCACAGAAAGGCCCTCGCCGGCCACGGGGCTCGAACCCGGACCTTCTTGCTGTGAGGCGACAGCACTAACCACTACACCACCGTGCCGCCCACATTTGGTGCATTATGAAGCACAAAATACAACAACGGGTACCCCGAACTGTTGAGCAACTGAAATTGTATCTCAGGCAAGAATAGGACAACATTACTCTTTTAAAGCTACAGCAATTGGTCTCCTCAGTTCCCAAACGTTTACAGAGTGTTGTTAAAAGTAGAGGTGATGCAATACAGTGATAAACATGCCCCTGTCCCAACTTTTTTTGAAACATGATGCTGGCACTAAATTAAAAATGAGCATGTATTTTACATTTCTCAGTTTCAACATCTGATATGTTGTCTTTGTACTATTTTCAATGAAATATAGGGTTTCCATGATTTGCAAACCATCGTATTCTGTTTTTTTTTTTTTTTTTTATGTTTTAAAGCAAAGTTTGCTGGCAAGCTTGACATTGGTGGTGATTTTTGTACATGAAATTTTGAAATTGGTTGATCAAATTTACATAAGGTTCGACCTTTGTTATGTGATCCTTGGTCACGTTTCCTGCAATGTGGTGGAAACACAGACCAAGAACTGTATGGTTCTGCTTCGGTGTCTGTTGGCTATAAAGAAGCCTCTCACTCAGCATGTGAGCAAGTGTGAGAGTGGAAAAATGAACGTGATAAGATCTTAATGGCGAGGATGGTTGTGTGCTTGCGCATTTATGTGCATGTATAACTATATATATATATATATATATATATGTGCGTGTGTGCGTGCGTTTATAGCTGTGTGAATCAAAGAGTGTGTGGGCCTGTAAGTGAACGAGTGCGTGTGTTTGAAACAGAAACTGAAAGACATCGATTGTGCCCAGTTTCGTGCCCTGGCTGCATGTAAAGAGCCTCCTCCACAGCACAGAACACCCCACATACACTCCACATTCCTCCTTGGTCCCGCTCTGTCTCTCTCGAACACTTCATTTTTTTTTTCCACTCGTCTCCCTTTCTCACACAGTGCACTCCATTAACACCAGGCGGTTAAAATGCGCAGGCCGTATGCCCATTACAAAATCAAAGCGGGATTTGATAAAGATGACCAGTGTGCGTGTTAACGGAAGCGCCGTGACCTTCCCGTGTTTTGGATGGCTCTCGTCGGGCTTTGAATGGAGCCACTGTGACTGTGCATGACCTCTGACCTCTCTCTACTGCAGAGTTTCCTTTTTACATGCTGAGCCAAATATGCGACTGGCAGAAAGCAGACCTGCACAGAATAATAATTCTTCGGCTGATTCGATTCGGCTCGCGTTAACTGAACTGGAGACGCGCATCGTGTCTGGCTGAGGATGGAAACGCTCAAACTCACTGTGGATAAATACAGCAATATTTCACGCTCTGTAACTAAATGCTTATACAATCAAACAAAAGGTTCTGATCTGATAACAGTGTCTTTGAGCTGCACAGTGTGGATTCGAGATGACACTGATTTTATGATTAAATATTGTGACTGTGATGGACAGATCGTGATATACCTTATATTAAAAACTGATTCTGACCTGTGAGATAAGGCTGCGGTCCTGAGAGGGAGAGGCGTGGTAGAGGGGGTAGTGCAGCTGTAGACTCATTGCTAGCTGCTAAAACGGTGTGTGTTCAAATCTGAGGACTACCAGACAGGTAGGGACCTTTTGCCTCTTGAGCCAAAAGGTCCCTAAGCTACCCTTAACCTCGGAATAGTCTTGATCGGATTCTTTTGCCTCTTCTTGATTATTTGTCATCCCACAGTGCTGCTGAATTCTGAATTCAGATTGGTCAGTAGGTGTTGATTCGTTTTCAGTAACAGCAGCTCTGACAAGAAGTTAATTCACAGGTTTATATTTTATATCATTATCCATACAGGACACTTTTTCAATGGAATAAAAACATGTATTCTTGGTTTGATCGTATGCAATATTGTTAGCATATCGCTTATCCTATGTGTATTACGTCACTCTACCCAATGGAGAATGAGCATTGAATATGGTTTACGATATTGCATGGTTGTCAAGACAACATGACGTCACACGTCAGAGACGTAAAACTTCTGCACTAGCGAACGACTGTGACAATTTGTAAACAAACATGGCTGCCAGGTTTGCTTCGCGAAATGTGGAAGATTTTGAGAGAATTTTGAAAGAGAAAGACGCGTTGAACATCCAAAAGGAATGTGTATGTACCGTATAATAATAATATTGGCTGGCTTTTTTTCAAGGTATATCAGAGATATTCCATTCAGCTACTTGTCTTCGACTCGTTCAATATCATGCTAGCTGAATGGAATATATCTGATAGACCACTCAACGCCAGTCAATATTATTTATTATCAGTGATGGGAATAACGGCGTTAGAAATAAACGGCATTACTAACGGCGTTACTTTTTTTAGTAACGAGTAATCTAACTAATTACTTTTTACATCGTTATAACGCCGTTCCCGTTACTTACAATAAAATGCTCTGCGTTACTTTATTAAAGCTGCTCTCATCTGGCACGCTGCTCGCTCAGCCTTTCTTTACTCTGCTTTAGTGTGGGGCGGGGAGATGCGAGACAATGGCATAGTCAGCCAATCAGAGTAGATTTGGACAACATACGTAGGTAGGCCACGCCTACTACACTACTGCGCACTCTTTCAATCAGAAGACACAGCGATGGCGAGCGGTCAGCCCAGCACTGCGCTTTCACATTGGAAATACAGACATTACTTTTCATTACTTGAAATAAAAGGCAAAAATGTCTACGTGCAATGCACATTATGTCGAGGAACAAAGCGTTTGTCCTCGTCAGTGGCCAGTAATTAGTAACAATTTTAATAACTACAAAAATATATTACATTTGATAGACGTCTTATCTCACATTGTCCCACAAAAATATTAATATAGTGTAGATAACATTACTAACTGGTTCTGTTAATTGTCCATTTTGGTCATTAAACACATTTAACATTCACTTTTATTATGATTACACTAATTGAATTTGTTTTTTGTTTTTTTTTTTTGGGGGGGGGGGGGACACAAAATGTAACGGAATAATTACTTTCCCTGGTAATTAGTTACTTTTATGACAAAGTAACTCCATTACTAACTCCGTTACTTTTTGGGAAAAGTAACTAGTAACTATAACTAATTACTTTTTGAAAGTAACGTGCCCAACACTGTTTATTATACATATAGTACACTTTTTCGATGGAATAAAAACATGCATTCTATTCCCTTCTAGCGGGTTTCATTCATTTGGTTTGATAGCATGCAGTATTGTTAGCATATCGCTTATCCTATGTGTATTACGTCACTCTACCCAATGGAGTATGGTTTACGATATTGCACGGTTGTCAAGACAACATGACGTCACACGTCAGAACTGATATGAATATCCAATGAGAAAGTTTTCTGGCTGCGCATGCGCAGAAGCATTTATTTGTTCGCTGGGAAAGAGAAAGACGTGTTGAACACCTGAAAGGCTACCAAAACTTCATTAGATATTCTTCACACATATTTACAAGAGAAAAATATACCAAGGGACATCGTCTTCGACTCGTTCAACATCATGCTATCTGAATGGAATATATCTGATATACCATGAAAAAAAGCCAGCCATTATTATTTAAATATGTAATCGTTTTATAGTAAAAGCTCATTCACAGGGACTCCTAAAACAGATGTTCCAAATGTAAGCAGACATTTATGTAACGTTTATTTAACATGAAAGGAGTCTCTCATGTAAGAGCTTTGTTACAGTCGTACGTTTTCCAAAAACAAGCTGGTTTTTTTGTTCTGATTAAGAGACAAACCAGATACACTGTTTACAGCTGCTATAAGTGATACCATAGGTGATAACAGGAAATGATAACGTTATCACATTAACCATAACAATAAACAGATTAAAAGTATGAATAAATAGCCTCGTGATTTTCTAGGCCAATTTTCACCTTCCACGGTTTGTTATTATGAATGGCTCACTCTGTCTATGGCAGTATTATGTGTTCATTAATATTCAAATGGTCTCATTAATATTCAAGCTTGTTTAATACGTAAATAGAATTTCAGTAGAATGCTTGGAGGACGCTGACAGCCCTGGGCTGTAGGTGATTATGTGTGTGTGTGTGTGTGTGTGTGTGTGTGTGTGTGTGTGTGTGTGTGTGTAGATACATCTTGCGATGCACTGGGACACATCTTCAGTGATGTATATATATATATATATATATATATATATATTTTTTTTTTTTTGCAAAATCCTGTGTAGTTTAAATCTGATGATGTTTTGTGTATCGATGTACAAACAATGTAAGTACTGATTGCTTTTCCTAATGCCTCAGTGATTTATAGACATTCGCTTTAATTCAATTTTGTTTGTACAGAGCTTTTAATAATTGATATCATAAAGCAGCTTTGCAGAAATCCAGATGCAGACTTGGATCTCAAACAAGCAAGGCAGAGACAACACTGAAAAGAACGCAGAGGGTGGAATTATTATTATTATATTTCATTACATTTTATTTATCTCATCTCATTATCTCTAGCCGCTTTATCCTGTCCTACAGGGTCGCAGGCAAGCTGGAGCCTATCCCAGCTGACTACGGGCGAAAGGCGGGGTACACCCTGGACAAGTCGCCAGGTCATCACAGGGCTGACACATAGACACACAACCATTCACACTCGCATTCACACCTACGCTCAATGTAGAGTCACCAGTTAACCTAACCTGCATGTCTTTGGACTGTGGTGGAAACCGGAGCACCCGGAGGAAACCCACACAGACAACATGCAAACTCCACACAGAAAGGCCCTCGCCGGCCACGAACCCGGACCTTCTTGCTGTGAGGCAACAGCTCTAACCACTACACCACCGTGCCGCCCACATTTTTATATATATATCTCAGTGGCGGCTGGTAGTCTTTCAAACAGGGGAGGCTGGTCGGTTACGATATTTCCAGATTTTAAAAGAAAAAACATCAATTTTGCCCATACTCTTGCCTCTGATCTGGCTGATTGTTGGCAGCGTCACAAACTGTGAAATAACAGGGTCTTTTGGCCCATTAGCCTACCGTCCAATATACATGATGGTGGTGTTGGGGAGAACATGCAAACTCCGCACAGAAAGGCCCTCGCCAGCCACGGGGCTCGAACCCGGACCTTCTTGCTGTGAGGCGACAGCGCTAACCACTACACCACTGTGCCGCCCACATTTGGCGCATTATGAAGCACAAAATACAACAACGGGTACCCCGAACTGTTGAGCAACTGAAATTGTATCTCAGGCAAGAATAGGACAACATTACTCTTTTAAAGCTACAGCAATTGGTCTCCTCAGTTCCCAAACGTTTACAGAGTGTTGTTAAAAGTAGAGGTGATGCAATACAGTGATAAACATGCCCCTGTCTCAACTTTTTTTGAAACATGATGCTGGCACTAAATTAAAAATGAGCATGTATTTTACATTTCTCAGTTTCAACATCTGATATGTTGTCTTTGTACTATTTTCAATGAAATATAGGGTTTCCATGATTTGCAAACCATCGTATTCTGTTTTTTTTTTATGTTTTAAAGCAAAGTTTGCTGGCAAGCTTGACATTGGTGGTGATTTTTGTACATGAAATTTTGAAATTGGTTGATCAAATTTACATAAGGTTAGACCTTTGTTATGTGATCCTTGGTCACGTTTCCTGCAATGTGGTGGAAACACAGACCAAGAACTGTATGGTTCTGCTTCGGTGTCTGTTGGCTATAAAGAAGCCTCTCACTCAGCATGTGAGCAAGTGTGAGAGTGGAAAAATGAACGTGATAAGATCTTAATG